>NW_024059992.1:0-29117 GCF_016432855.1 Salvelinus namaycush
CAGACAGACAGACAGCACATCCTCTACAGCTAACTAACAGACAGACAGACAGACCCGGGCCTATGAGAGCTCTCCACTCAATCCTATCAACAGCAAACAAAAGCTGTGTTTGAATACTCCCACTAACCCCACTAACCCTAATAACCCCACTAACCCTAATAACCCCACTAACCCCACTAACCCCACTAACCCCACTAACCCCACTAACCCTAATAACCCCACTAACCCCACTAACCCCACTAACCCCACTATTTGTGAGGTGACTTGAGTATCTAGTATGCTTATTGGTCATAGTATGGATTTAGTAAGTATGCCAAAAGATCTCGGATGTTGTACTATATTCGCCAAAATACGAAGTATACACGCAGTGGAGACTATTTCTGTAATTTTAGGGCCCATAATGCAATTCTTCAGAAAATGGGCGTGGCTTCAGAAAATGGCGGAAAATATGCAGCCGAGATGGGATACAAATTCATTGCTTAAACTAAAATATTAAAACTAAAGAAAAACCCTTGAATGAGTTGGTGTGTCCAAACTTTTGACTGGTCCTGTATATACAGTTGAAGTCGGAAGTTTACATACACCTTAGCCAACTCAGCTTTTCACAATTTCTGACATTTAATCCTAGGAAAAATTCCCCGTCTTAGGTCAGTTAGGATCACCACTTTCTTTTAAGAATGTGAAATGTCAGAATAATAGTAGAGAGAATTATTTATTTCAGCTTTTATTTCTTTCATCACATTCCCAGTGGGTCAGAAGTTTACATACACTCAATTAGTATTTGGTAGCATTGCCTTTAAATTGTTTAACTTGGGTCAAACGTTTCGGGTAGCCTTCCACAAGCTTCCCACAATAAGTTGGGTGAATGTTGGCCCTTTCCTCCTGACAGAGCTGGTGTAACTGAGTCTGGTTTGTAGGCTTCCTTGCTCGCACACCCTTTTTCAGTTCTGCCCACAAATTTTCTATAGGATTGAGGTCAGGGCTTTGTGATGGCCAATCCAATACCTTGACTTTGTTGTCCTTAAGCCATTTTGCCACAACTTTGGAAGTATGCTTGGGGTCATTTTCCATTTTGAAGACCCATTTGCAACCAAGCTTTAACTTCCTGACTGATGTCTTGAGATGTTGCTTCAATATATCCAAATAATTTTACCTCCTCATGATGCCATCTATTCTGTGAAGTGCACCAGTCCCTCCTGCAGCAACGCACCCCCACAACATGATGCTGCCACCCTCGTGCTTCACGGTTGGGATGGTGTTCTTCGGCTTGCAAGGATCCCCCTTTTTCCTCCAAACATAACAATGGTCATTATGGCCAAACAGTTGTATTTTTGTTTCATCAGACCAGAGGACATTTCTCCAAAAAGTACGATATTTGTCCCCATGTGCAGTTGCAAACCGTAGTCTGGATTTTTTATAGCAGTTTTGGAGCAGTGGCTTCTTCCTTGCTGAGCGGCCTTTCAGGTTATGTCGATATAGGACTCGTTTTACTGTGGACTACTTGCGTACTATTGTTTGTACAGATGAACGCGGTACCTTCAGGCGTTTGGAAATTGCTCCCAAGGATGAACCAGACTTGTGGAGGTCTACAAGTTTTTTTTCTGAGGTCTTAGCTGATTTCTTTTGATTTTCCCATGATGTCAAGCAAAGAGGCACTGAGTGTGAAGGTAGGACTTGAAATACATCCACAGGTACATCTCCAATTAACTCAAATTATGTCAATTATCCTATCAGAAGCTTCTAAAGCCATGACATTATTTTCTGGAATTTTCCAAGCTGTTTAAAGGCAGTCAACTTAGTGTATGTAAACTTCTGACCCACTGGAATTGTGATGAAGTGAATTATAAATGAAATAATCTGTCTGTAAACAACTGTTGGAAAAATGACTTGTGTCATGCACAAAGTAGATGTCCTAACCGACTTGCCAAAACTACAGTTTGTTAACAAGAAATTTGTAGAGTGGTTGAAAAACGAGTTTTAATGACTCCAACATAAGTGTATGTAAACTTCTGACTTCAACTGTACCTCCTAGGGGTTTTATCACACACAGCATACTGCAGGAGTAATACTGTAAGAGAAGGACTACACCTTATTGCAAGGGACTGTCCTCACTGAACAATTCACAAAGACAGATACACAACAGCTAGCTAAACAGATACGCATACAGCTAGCTAAACAGATACACATACAGCTAGCTAAACAGATACACATACAGCTAGCTAAACAGATACACATACAGCTAGCTAAACAGATACACATACAGCTAGCTAAACAGATACACATACAGCTAGCTAAACAGATACACATACAGCTAGCTAAACAGATACACATACAGCTAGCTAAACAGATACACATACAGCTAGCTAAACAGATACACATACAGCTAGCTAAACAGATACACATACAGCTAGCTAAACAGATACACATACAGCTAGCTAAACAGATACACATACAGCTAGCTAAACAGATACACATACAGCTAGCTAAACAGATACACAACAGCTAGCTAAACAGATACACATACAGCTAGCTAAACAGATACACATACAGCTAGCTAAACAGATACACAACAGCTAGCTAAACAGATACACATACAGCTAGCTAAACAGATACACATACAGCTAGCTAAACAGATACACATACAGCTAGCTAAACAGATACACATACAGCTAATACAATACTCTGGGGCCCTATAAAATACAGCATCACAGAACCCAGATATTAAAACGGAATTCAACAATATTCAAAAATGTATTGAACTGAGGAATCAACTCAATGTATTGAACTGAGGAATCAACTCAATGTATTGAACTGAGGAATCAACTCAATGTATAGAACTGAGGAATCAACTCAATGTATTGAACTGAGGAATCAACTCAATGTATTGAACTGAGGAATCAACTCAATGTATTGAACTGAGGAATCAACTCAATGTATTGAACTGAGGAATCAACTAAATGTATTGAACTGAAGAATCAACTCAATGTATTGAACTGAGGAATCAACTCAATGTATTGAACTGAGGAATCAACTCAATGTATTGAACTGAGGAATCAACTAAATGTATAGAACTGAGGAATCAACTCAATGTATTGAACTGAATAGAAAAGTCATTAAATTTGTCCAAGTGAATCATAAAGACATGAACTAAATGCATCAGTGATTCATATTTCCTGCAGATCTCTGGCAAGGCACAGGAATGTCCCCGTCTGTATGTGGTAATGAGCACGTCCGTCTAGACTTTACGTAGCCATTAGCCAGGATGCTACCGACATCATTGAGTCTTTGGGAAGAAGGTTAACTAACAAGTAGCCTGTGTACGTCTAGACTTTACGTAGCCATTAGCCAGGATGCTAACGGCATCATTGAGACTTTGGGAAGAAGGTTAACTAACAAGTAGCCTGTGTACGTCTAGACTTTACGTAGCCATTAGCCAGGATGCTAACGACATCATTGAGACTTTGGGAAGAAGGTTAACTAACAAGTAGCCCCTGTGTGTCTAGCAGCCAGAATGAGATCGGGACTATTTACTTCAATCCAGCGGCCATTTGTTTTGACCAAATCTGCAATCCCATGAGCACTAGAGAAACGTCTCTAACCAAACAACTGTCTCATGTTGGTGTGCACTTGCCTTAAAGGGAAAACTACACCCAAAAATATCTTGTATTTTTCGCAGACCTCAAAATGTGGTCTCCTAATGTGACCGATCCCCCTGAATGGTACTCAGACAGGCAGGATGTGACTGTACCCAGACTGAATGGTACTCAGACAGGCAGGATGTGACTAGACAGACTGAATGGTACTCAGACAGGCAGGATGTGACTAGACAGACTGAATGGTACTCAGACAGGCAGGATGTGACTAGACAGACTGAATGGTACTCAGACAGGCAGGATGTGACTGTAGACAGACAGGCAGGATGTGACTGTAGACAGACAGGATGTGACTGTAGACAGACAGGATGTGACTGTAGACAGACAGGATGTGACTGTAGACAGACAGGATGTGACTGTAGACAGACAGGATGTGACTGTAGACAGACACACTGAATGGTACTCAGACAGGCAGGATGTGACTGTAGACAGGCAGGATGTGACTGTAGACACACTGAATGGTACTCAGACAGATGCATCATCTTTCAATGTGAGGAGGGAGACAGTCCTTCCACCAGAGAGTTTCACAGGCCCCTCTCCTCCCACGGCTGTTTGTTCTTTTCTGCCTAGCGTCTCCCATGGCGACGGTGGAGTGTGAGACTGGCTGAGCTCACCTTCCAACCAATCAATGAGCAGAGAGGCAGAGAAACCGTCGTTGTCTGTCTGCAGCTCCTGAGAGTGGAGGGTGAGAGTGGGGGACACTGCACCAGCCTGAGACCGGACTCACTGCAGCTGCCGAGTGGAACAGTGTCCTGCTCTGAGTCCACATAACCAGCACAGGACAGCTGCAGAGTGGAACAGTGTCCTGCTCTGAGTCAACATAACCAGGACAGGGCAGCTGCAGAGTGGAACAGTGTCCTGCTCGGAGTCCACAGGGCAGCTGCAGAGTGGAACAGTGTCCTGCTCTGAGTCCACAGGGCAGCTGCAGAGTGGAACAGTGTCCTGCTCTGAGTCAACATAACCAGGACAGGGCAGCTGCAGAGTGGAGCAGTGTCCTGCTCGGAGTCCACAGGGCAGCTGCAGAGTGGAACAGTGTCCTGCTCTGAGTCCACAGGGCAGCTGCAGAGTGGAACAGTGTCCTGCTCTGACTCCACATAACCAGCACAGGACAGCTGCAGAGTGGAACAGTGTCCTGCTCTGAGTCCACATAACCAGCACAGGACAGCTGCAGAGTGGAACAGTGTCCTGCTCGGAGTCCACATAACCAGCACAGGGCAGCTGCAGAGTGGAACAGTGTCCTGCTCTGACTCAACATAACCAGCACAGGGCAGCTGCAGAGTGGAACAGTGTCCTGCTCGGAGTCCACATAACCAGCACAGGGCAGCTGCAGAGTGGAACAGTGTCCTGCTCTGACTCAACATAACCAGCACAGGGCAGCTGCAGAGTGGAACAGTGTCCTGCTCTGACGCCACATAACCAGCACAGGACAGCTGCAGAGTGGAACAGTGTCCTGCTCTGAGTCCACATAACCAGCACAGGGCAGCTGCAGAGTGGAACAGTGTCCTGCTCTGAGTCCACAGGACAGCTGCAGAGTGGAACAGTGTCCTGCTCTGAGTCCACAGGACAGCTGCAGAGTGGAACAGTGTCCTGCTCTGAGTCCACAGGGCAGCTGCAGAGTGGAACAGTGTCCTGCTCTGACTCAACATAACCAGCACAGGGCAGCTGCAGAGTGGAACAGTGTCCTGCTCTGACTCAACATAACCAGCACAGGGCAGCTGCAGAGTGGAACAGTGTCCTGCTCTGACTCAACATAACCAGCACAGGGCAGCTGCAGAGTGGAACAGTGTCCTGCTCTGAGTCCACAGGACAGCTGCAGAGTGGAACAGTGTCCTGCTCTGAGTCCACAGGGCAGCTGCCGAGTGGAACAGTGTCCTGCTCTGAGTCCACATAACCCGCACAGGACAGCTGCAGAGTGGAACAGTGTCCTGCTCTGAGTCCACATAACCCGCACAGGACAGCTGCAGAGTGGAACAGTGTCCTGCTCTGAGTCCACAGGGCAGCTGCAGAGTGGAACAGTGTCCTGCTCTGACTCAACATAACCAGCACAGGGCAGCTGCAGAGTGGAACAGTGTCCTGCTCTGAGTCAACATAACCAGGACAGGGCAGCTGCAGAGTGGAACAGTGTCCTGCTCGGAGTCCACAGGGCAGCTGCAGAGTGGAACAGTGTCCTGCTCTGAGTCCACAGGGCAGCTGCAGAGTGGAACAGTGTCCTGCTCTGAGTCAACATAACCAGGACAGGGCAGCTGCAGAGTGGAGCAGTGTCCTGCTCGGAGTCCACAGGGCAGCTGCAGAGTGGAACAGTGTCCTGCTCTGAGTCCACAGGGCAGCTGCAGAGTGGAACAGTGTCCTGCTCTGACTCCACATAACCAGCACAGGACAGCTGCAGAGTGGAACAGTGTCCTGCTCTGAGTCCACATAACCAGCACAGGACAGCTGCAGAGTGGAACAGTGTCCTGCTCGGAGTCCACATAACCAGCACAGGGCAGCTGCAGAGTGGAACAGTGTCCTGCTCTGACTCAACATAACCAGCACAGGGCAGCTGCAGAGTGGAACAGTGTCCTGCTCTGACGCCACATAACCAGCACAGGGCAGCTGCAGAGTGGAACAGTGTCCTGCTCTGAGTCCACATAACCAGCACAGGACAGCTGCAGAGTGGAACAGTGTCCTGCTCTGAGTCCACATAACCAGCACAGGGCAGCTGCAGAGTGGAACAGTGTCCTGCTCTGAGTCCACATAACCAGCACAGGACAGCTGCAGAGTGGAACAGTGTCCTGCTCTGAGTCCACAGGACAGCTGCAGAGTGGAACAGTGTCCTGCTCTGAGTCCACAGGACAGCTGCAGAGTGGAACAGTGTCCTGCTCTGAGTCCACAGGGCAGCTGCCGAGTGGAACAGTGTCCTGCTCTGAGTCCACATAACCAGCACAGGACAGCTGCAGAGTGGAACAGTGTCCTGCTCTGAGTCCACATAACCCGCACAGGACAGCTGCAGAGTGGAACAGTGTCCTGCTCTGAGTCCACAGGGCAGCTGCAGAGTGGAACAGTGTCCTGCTCTGACTCAACATAACCAGCACAGGGCAGCTGCAGAGTGGAACAGTGTCCTGCTCTGACTCAACATAACCAGCACAGGGCAGCTGCAGAGTGGAACAGTGTCCTGCTCTGACTCAACATAACCAGCACAGGGCAGCTGCAGAGTGGAACAGTGTCCTGCTCTGAGTCCACAGGACAGCTGCAGAGTGGAACAGTGTCCTGCTCTGAGTCCACAGGGCAGCTGCCGAGTGGAACAGTGTCCTGCTCTGAGTCCACATAACCCGCACAGGACAGCTGCAGAGTGGAACAGTGTCCTGCTCTGAGTCCACATAACCCGCACAGGACAGCTGCAGAGTGGAACAGTGTCCTGCTCTGAGTCCACAGGGCAGCTGCAGAGTGGAACAGTGTCCTGCTCTGACTCAACATAACCAGCACAGGGCAGCTGCAGAGTGGAACAGTGTCCTGCTCTGACTCAACATAACCAGCACAGGGCAGCTGCAGAGTGGAACAGTGTCCTGCTCTGACTCAACATAACCAGCACAGGGCAGCTGCAGAGTGGAACAGTGTCCTGCTCTGACTCCACATAACCAGCACAGGACAGCTGCAGAGTGGAACAGTGTCCTGCTCTGAGTCCACATAACCAGCACAGGGCAGCTGCAGAGTGGAACAGTGTCCTGCTCTGAGTCCACATAACCAGCACAGGGCAGCTTCAGAGTGGAACAGTGTCCTGCTCTGAGTCCACAGGGCAGCTGCAGAGTGGAACAGTGTCCTGCTCTGACTCAACATAACCAGCACAGGGCAGCTGCAGAGTGGAACAGTGTCCTGCTCTGACTCAACATAACCAGCACAGGGCAGCTGCAGAGTGGAACAGTGTCCTGCTCTGACTCAACATAACCAGCACAGGGCAGCTGCAGAGTGGAACAGTGTCCTGCTCTGACTCCACATAACCAGCACAGGACAGCTGCAGAGTGGAACAGTGTCCTGCTCTGACTCAACATAACCAGCACAGGGCAGCTGCAGAGTGGAACAGTGTCCTGCTCTGACTCAACATAACCAGCACAGGGCAGCTGCAGAGTGGAACAGTGTCCTGCTCTGAGTCCACAGGGCAGCTGCAGAGTGGAACAGTGTCCTGCTCTGAGTCCACAGGGCAGCTGCAGAGTGGAACAGTGTCCTGCTCTGACGCCACATAACCAGCACAGGGCAGCTGCAGAGTGGAACAGTGTCCTGCTCTGAGTCCACATAACCAGCACAGGGCAGCTGCAGAGTGGAACAGTGTCCTGCTCTGAGTCCACAGGGCAGCTGCAGAGTGGAACAGTGTCCTGCTCGGAGTCCACAGGACAGCTGCAGAGTGGAACAGTGTCCTGCTCTGAGTCCACAGGACAGCTGCAGAGTGGAACAGTGTCCTGCTCTGAGTCCACAGGACAGCTGCAGAGTGGAACAGTGTCCTGCTCTGAGTCCACAGGACAGCTGCAGAGTGGAACAGTGTCCTGCTCTGAGTCCACAGGACAGCTGCAGAGTGGAACAGTGTCCTGCTCTGACTCCACATAACCAGCACAGGACAGCTGCAGAGTGGAACAGTGTCCTGCTCTGACTCCACATAACCAGCACAGGGCAGCTGCAGAGTGGAACAGTGTCCTGCTCTGAGTCAACATAACCAGGACAGGGCAGCTGCAGAGTGGAACAGTGTCCTGCTCTGACGCCACATAACCAGCACAGGGCAGCTGCAGAGTGGAACAGTGTCCTGCTCTGAGTCCACATAACCAGCACAGGGCAGCTGCAGAGTGGAACAGTGTCCTGCTCTGAGTCCACAGGGCAGCTGCAGAGTGGAACAGTGTCCTGCTCTGACTCCACATAACCAGCACAGGGCAGCTGCAGAGTGGAACAGTGTCCTGCTCTGAGTCCACAGGGCAGCTGCCGAGTGGAACAGTGTCCTGCTCTGAGTCCACATAACCAGCACAGGGCAGCTGCAGAGTGGAACAGTGTCCTGCTCTGAGTCCACATAACCAGGACAGGGCAGCTGCAGAGTGGAACAGTGTCCTGCTCTGACGCCACATAACCCGCACAGGACAGCTGCAGAGTGGAACAGTGTCCTGCTCTGAGTCCACATAACCAGCACAGGGCAGCTGCAGAGTGGAACAGTGTCCTGCTCTGACTCCACATAACCAGCACAGGGCAGCTGCAGAGTGGAACAGTGTCCTGCTCTGAGTCCACATAACCAGCACAGGACAGCTGCAGAGTGGAACAGTGTCCTGCTCTGAGTCCACATAACCAGCACAGGGCAGCTGCAGAGTGGAACAGTGTCCTGCTCTGAGTCCACAGGACAGCTGCAGAGTGGAACAGTGTCCTGCTCTGACTCAACATAACCAGCACAGGGCAGCCAGGATCAGCTTCAGACCACACGACAGGTCATAGAGCAGAGAGGAGCGAGGAGCTTTACCTGCCTAGCCCAAGGCCCTGAACCATGGACGACACATCAAGTTCTCCCACAGTTCCAAACCCCTGAGAATCCACCCTCAACTTACATTAGTCTTCTGGGAGAGAGATGCAACTTAGCAGGGGACAGGGCCAGTGTTTTAGGCCTTGCCAGACATTAGATTCCAGTACAAGGCTGGTTGACGGAGCAGAGACTCCATCTGTCCCTGTGCTGAGGAGCCTGGCCAGGAGAGGGAAGAAGAATCCGCCAGCCCTGAGTCCTCCCTGAGACCATATAGCAGACATATGTCCCAGTCAGTCAGGTCTCTGGCCAGACCTCCCTCCTCCCATCCTATTGATCCTTATGGCTCAGCTCTGGGCTACAGTACAGTAGACAGGCCCAGACCTCCCTCCTTCCATCCTATTGATCCTGACAGCCCCAGACCTCCCTCCTTCCATCCTATTGATCCTTATGGCTCAGCCCTGGGCTACAGTACAGCAGGCAGCCTGACAGCCACAGACCTCCATCCTATTGATCCTTATGGCTCAGCCCTGGGCTACAGTACAGCAGGCAGCCTGACAGCCCCAGACCTCCCTCCTTCCATCCTATTGATCCTTACAGCTCAGCCCTGGGCTACAGTACAGTAGACAGCCTGACAGCCCCAGACCTCCAGGTCCAATGGCTGAACCACCACAGAGAAAGACACATGGACGACCTTTCAGATGGACCCACCTCCTCGTGCAGCTACTCTGATCTGAGCCCAGACCGGGTGGGTCTGCTTGGCCTGGCTCCTAGAAGGTACTTCCTTTCTGTTCTGGCGGTGCTGTGGGGCACTTCTGGAGCATGCCAGGCTGCCAGCCAGCCTCGGTGACCTTCTCCTGCTGCCGGCCAGCCTCGGTGACCTTCTCCTGCTGCCGGCCAGCCTCGTTGACCTTCTCCTGCTGCCGGCCAGCCTCGTTGACCTTCTCCTGCTGCCGGCCAGCCTCGTTGACCTTCTCCCGCTGCCTCGTTGACCTTCTCCCGCTGCCTCGTTGACCTTCTCCCGCTGCCTCGTTGACCTTCTCCCGCTGCCTCGTTGACCTTCTCCCGCTGCCTCGTTGACCTTCTCCCGCTGCCTCGTTGACCTTCTCCCGCTGCCTCGGTGACCTTCTCCTGCTGCCAGCCAGCCAGCCAGCCTCAGTGACGTTCTCCTGCTGCCAGCCAGCCAGCCTCAGTGACCTTCTCCTGCTGCCAGCCAGCCAGCCTCGGTGACCTTCTCCTGCTGCCAGCCAGCCAGCCTCGGTGACCTTCTCCTGCTGCCAGCCAGCCAGCCTCGGTGACCTTCTCCTGCTGCCAGCCAGCCAGCCTCGGTGACCTTCTCCTGCTGCCAGCCAGCCAGCCTCGGTGACCTTCTCCTGCTGCCAGCCAGCCAGCCTCGGTGACCTTCTCCTGCTGCCAGCCAGCCAGCCTCGGTGACCTTCTCCTGCTGCCAGCCAGCCAGCCTCGGTGACCTTCTCCTGCTGCCAGCCAGCCAGCCTCGGTGACCTTCTCCTGCTGCCAGCCAGCCAGCCTCGGTGACCTTCTCCTGCTGCCAGCCAGCCAGCCTCGGTGACATTCTCCTGCTGCCAGCCAGCCAGCCTCAGTGACCTTCTCCTGCTGCCAGCCAGCCAGCCTCGGTGACCTTCTCCTGCTGCCAGCCAGCCAGCCTCGGTGACCTTCTCCTGCTGCCAGCCAGCCAGCCTCGGTGACCTTCTCCTGCTGCCAGCCAGCCAGCCTCGGTGACCTTCTCCTGCTGCCAGCCAGCCAGCCTCGGTGACCTTCTCCTGCTGCCAGCCAGCCAGCCTCGGTGACCTTCTCCTGCTGCCAGCCAGCCAGCCTCGGTGACCTTCTCCTGCTGCCAGCCAGCCAGCCTCGGTGACCTTCTCCTGCTGCCAGCCAGCCAGCCTCGGTGACCTTCTCCTGCTGCCAGCCAGCCAGCCTCGGTGACCTTCTCCTGCTGCCAGCCAGCCAGCCTCGGTGACCTTCTCCTGCTGCCAGCCAGCCAGCCTCGGTGACATTCTCCTGCTGCCAGCCAGCCAGCCTCGGTGACCTTCTCCTGCTGCCAGCCAGCCAGCCTCGGGCGACCTTCTCCTGCAGCCAGCTAGCCAGCCTCGGCGACCTTCTCCTGCTGCCAGCCAGCCTCGGTGACCTTCTCCTGCTGCCAGCCAGCCTCGGTGTCCTTTTCCTGCTGCCAGCCAGCCTCGGCGACATTTTGAGCGCCTGCTTGCTGACTTCGGTCGCCAGCTGATCGGTGCTTCCGGGTTAAGCGAGCTGTGTGACAGAAGAAGCGCGGCTTGGCAGGGTCGTGTTTCCGAGGACGCATGATGGCTCTCGACCTTCACCTCTCCCGAGTCGCTACGGGAGTCGCAGCGATGGGACAAGACTAACTACCAATTGGATTCCAGGAAATAAGAGAGAAAAAGTGGCCAATTGGCCAAGGAGGGAGCTGCATCATAAGGGACACAGATTGGCCAAGGAGGGAGCTGCATCATACGGGACACCGATTGGCCAAGGAGGGAGCTGCATCATACGGGGTGACGACATGTTTACTGTTGCCTTGCTAATATAGGTGAAGGGTTAGCTAATGGTACCACACTACAGAATGAAGACAGAACTACAGACAGACAGGCGCTGGAGCTTGTCTCTGTGGGTGCCCACACACCACAATACAGTCACTTGTTGGCAACATGTCACATGGCAGGCCATTGACCAGGCTGAGACAAGGTCCTGTATTATCCCTGTCTGGCTGGAGTCTCCCCTCTAACAGAGACGCCCGGCCTCTCCCCAGCTGGGGTCCAGACGGCATCCCTAGGAGCGTCCTCAGAGCAGCTGGGGTCCAGACGGCATCCCTAGGAGGGTCCTCAGAGCGGCTGGGGTCCAGACGGCATCCCTAGGCGCGTCCTCAGAGCAGCTGGGGTCCAGACGGCATCCTAGGAGCGTCCTCAGAGCAGCTGGGGTCCAGACGGCATCCCTAGGAGCGTCCTCAGAGCAGCTGGGGTCCAGACGGCATCCCTAGGAGCGTCCTCAGAGCAGCTGGGGTCCAGACGGCATCCCTAGGCGCGTCCTCAGAGCAGCTGGGGTCCAGACGGCATCCCTAGGAGGGTCCTCAGAGCAGCTGGGGTCCAGACGGCATCCCTAGGAGGGTCCTCAGAGCAGCTGGGGTCCAGACGGCATCCCTAGGAGGGTCCTCAGAGCGGCTGGGGTCCAGACGGCGTCCCTAGGAGGGTCCTCAGAGCAGCTGGGGTCCAGACGGCATCCCTAGGAGGGTCCTCAGAGCAGCTGGGGTCCAGACGGCATCCTAGGAGCGTCCTCAGAGCAGCTGGGGTCCAGACGGCATCCCTAGGAGGGTCCTCAGAGCAGCTGGGGTCCAGACGGCATCCCTAGGAGCGTCCTCAGAGCGGCTGGGGTCCAGACGGCATCCCTAGGAGCGTCCTCAGAGCGGCTGGGGTCCAGACGGCATCCCTAGGAGCGTCCTCAGAGCAGCTGGGGTCCAGACGGCATCCCTAGGAGGGTCCTCAGAGCAGCTGGGGTTCAGACGGCATCCCTAGGAGGGTCCTCAGAGCGGCTGGGGTCCAGACGGCGTCCCTAGGAGGGTCCTCAGAGCAGCTGGGGTCCAGACGGCATCCCTAGGAGGGTCCTCAGAGCAGCTGGGGTCCAGACGGCATCCCTAGGCGCAGACCAGCTGGCTGGAGTGTTTACGGACATGTTCCATCTCTCCCTCTCCAAGCCTGCTGTCCCCATTTCCGTCAAGTTCAGTTCAGGATCTAAAAGGGGGAGGTTCAGGATCTAAAGGGGGGAAGTGATCCCTCTCCCCTCTAACCACCAGGGTACCTGCCTCTCCCCTCTAACCACCAGGGTACCTGCCTCTCCCCTCTAACCACCAGGGTACCTGCCTCTCCCCTCTAACCACCAGGGTACCTGCCTCTCCCCTCTAACCACCAGGGTACCTGCCTCTCCCCTCTAACCACCAGGGTACCTGCCTCTCCCCTCTAACCACCAGGGTACCTGCCTCTCCCCTCTAACCACCAGGGTACCTGCCTCTCCCCTCTAACCACCAGGGTACCTGCCTCTCCCCTCTAACCACCAGGGTACCTGCCTCTCCCCTCTAACCACCAGGGTACCTGCCTCTCCCCTCTAACCACCAGGGTACCTGCCTCTCCCCTCTAACCACCAGGGTACCTGCCTCTCCCCTCTAACCACCAGGGTACCTGCCTCTCCCCTCTAACCACCAGGGTACCTGCCTCTCCCCTCTAACCACCAGGGTACCTGCCTCTCCCCTCTAACCACCAGGGTACCTGCCTCTCCCCTCTAACCACCAGGGTACCTGCCTCTCCCCTCTAACCACCAGGGTACCTGCCTCTCCCCTCTAACCACCAGGGTACCTGCCTCTCCCCTCTAACCACCAGGGTACCTGCCTCTCCCCTCTAACCACCAGGGTACCTGCCTCTCCCCTCTAACCACCAGGGTACCTGCCTCTCCCCTCTAACCACCAGGGTACCTGCCTCTCCCCTCTAACCACCAGGGTACCTGCCTCTCCCCTCTAACCACCAGGGTACCTGCCTCTCCCCTCTAACCACCAGGGTACCTGCCTCTCCCCTCTAACCACCAGGGTACCTGCCTCTCCCCTCTAACCACCAGGGTACCTGCCTCCCCAAATAATGAATTGATCATGAAAAACAAATGCAACAGTAAGACTGGTCGTGGCCCCGGCTAGCTACAGAGCGGGGTTGGTCGTGGGCCCCGGCTAGCTACAGAGCGGGGCTGGTAGTGGGCCCCGGCTAGCTACAGAGCGGGGCTGGTCGTGGGCCCCGGCTAGCTACAGAGCGGGGCTGGTCGTGGGCCCCGGCTAGCTACAGAGCGGGGCTGGTCGTGGGCCCCGGCTAGCTACAGAGCGGGGCTGGTCGTGGGCCCCGGCTAGCTACAGAGCGGGGCTGGTCGTGGGCCCCGGCTAGCTACAGAGCGGGGCTGGTCGTGGGCCCCGGCTAGCTACAGAGCGGGGCTGGTCGTGGCCCCGGCTAGCTACAGAGCGGGGCTGGTCGTGGCCCCGGCTAGCTACAGAGCGGGGCTGGTCGTGGCCCCGGCTAGCTACAGAGCGGGGCTGGTCGTGGCCCCGGCTAGCTACAGAGCGGGGCTGGTCGTGGCCCCGGCTAGCTACAGAGCGGGGCTGGTCGTGGCCCCGGCTAACAACAGAGCGGGGCTGGTCGTGGCCCCGGCTAACAACAGAGCGGGGCTGGTCGTGGCCCCGGCTAGCTACAGAGCGGGGCTGGTCGTGGCCCCGGCTAACTACAGAGCGGGGCTGGTCGTGGCCCCGGCTAGCTACAGAGCGGGGCTGGTCGTGGCCCCGGCTAGCTACAGAGCGGCGCTGGTCGTGGCCCCGGCTAGCTACAGAGCGGGGCTGGTCGTGGCCCCGGCTAGCTACAGAGCGGGGCTGGTCGTGGCCCCGGCTAGCTACAGAGCGGGGCTGGTCGTGGCCCCGGCTAGCTACAGAGCGGGGCTGGTCGTGGCCCCGGCTAGCTACAGAGCGGGGCTGGTCGTGGCCCCGGCTAGCTACAGAGCGGGGCTGGTCGTGGCCCCTGCTAACAGAGCGGGGCTGGTCGTGGCCCCGGCTAGCTACAGAGCGGGGGCTGGTCGTGGCCTCAGCTAGCTACAGAGCGGGGGCTGGTCGTGGCCTCAGCTAGCTACAGAGCGGGGGCTGGTCGTGGCCTCAGCTAGCTACAGAGCGGGGGCTGGTCGTGGCCTCAGCTAGCTACAGAGCGGGGGCTGGTCGTGGCCTCAGCTAGCTACAGAGCGGGGGCTGGTCGTGGCCTCAGCTAGCTACAGCCCCGCTCTGTAGCTAGCTGAGTATGTCTGGCTGTTGCTGGTCGTGGCCCCAGCTAGCTACAGAGCGGGGCTGGTCGTGGCCCCAGCTAGCTACAGAGCGGGGCCAGGGAGCAGCAGTCTGAGATGGTCACGACATCTACAGGCTAGGAGCTCTGCCTGAACAGTGTTGGACAGAGTCCCTGTCGGATACCACATGGGCCCTGGTCAAAAGTAGTACACTATATAGGGAATAGGGTCCTGGTCTAAAGTAGTGCACTATATAGGGAATAGGGTCCTGGTCTAAAGTAGTGCACTATATTGGGAATAGGGTCCTGGTCTAAAGTAGTGCACTATATAGGGAATAGGGTTCTGGTCTAAAGTAGTGCACTATATAGGGAATAGGGTCCTGGTCTAAAGTAGTGCACTATATAGGGAATAGGGTCCTGGTCTAAAGTAGTGCACTATATAGGGAATAGGGTCCTGGTATAAAGTAGTGCACTATATTGGGAATAGGGTTCCATTGGGTCCTGGTCTAAAGTAGTGCACTATATTGGGAATAGGGTCCTGGTCTAAAGTAGTGCACTATATTGGGAATAGGGTCCTGGTCTAAAGTAGTGCACTATATTGGGAATAGGGTCCTGGTCTAAAGTAGTGCACTATATAGGGAATAGGGTCCTGGTCTAAAGTAGTGCACTATATAGGGAATAGGGTCCTGGTCTAAAGTAGTGCACTATATTGGGAATAGGGTTCCATTGGGTCCTGGTCTAAAGTAGTGCACTATATTGGGAATAGGGTCCTGGTCTAAAGTAGTGCACTATATAGGGAATAGGGTCCTGGTCTAAAGTAGTGCACTATATAGGGAATAGGGTCCTGGTCTAAAGTAGTGCACTATATTGGGAATAGGGTCCTGGTCTAAAGTAGTGCACTATATTGGGAATAGGGTCCTGGTCTAAAGTAGTGCGCTATACAGGGAATAGGGTCCTGGTCTAAAGTAGTGCACTATATAGGGAATAGGGTCCTGGTCTAAAGTAGTGCACTATATAGGGAATAGGGTGGGTCCTGGTCTAAAGTAGTGCACTATATAGGGAATAGGGTCCTGGTCTAAAGTAGTGCACTATATAGGGAATAGGGTCCTGGTCTAAAGTAGTGCGCTATACAGGGAATAGGATCCTGGTCTAAAGTAGTGCACTATATTGGGAATAGGGTCCTGGTCTAAAGTAGTGCACTATATTGGGAATAGGGTCCTGGTCTAAAGTAGTGCACTATATAGGGAATAGGGTTCTGGTCTAAAGTAGTGCACTATATAGGGAATAGGGTTCTGGTCTAAAGTAGTGCACTATACAGGGAATAGGGCTCTGGTCTAAAGTAGTGCACTATACAGGGAATAGGGTGCCATATGGGACACAGTATGTCCTCTCCCCGTAGAGGGCTCAGCGCTGCCCACAGTGCTGCCTGGCGTGGCAGTATGTCTGGCTGTTGCATTAAATACCATCAGCCGTCCAGCCTGGCTGACTAGACTACAGGAGCAGACTGGTGAGTAACTGTACTATTCACAGCTAGAGTCAGAGAGAAGACTGACAGGATGATTGTTTGAGTCAGTCTATTGAACCAAATGTAACCAATCTGAATGATGTACCAATGGACAGGGCTCCTGACTGTGGTGGGTCCATATCGTATGGAACATTCCCACAACAGGACCCTATATAATAGCTGTGGGCCTCATGTGTGAAGGGGGGTGAGGCCTCGTGTGTGTGAAGGGAGGTGAGGCCTCGTGTGTGTGAAGGGAGGTGAGGCCTCGTGTGTGTGAAGGGAGGTGAGGCCTCGTGTGTGAAGGGGGGTGAGGCCTCGTGTGTGAAGGGAGGTGAGGCCTCGTGTGTGAAGGGAGGTGAGGCCTCGTGTGTGAAGGGGGATGAGGCCTCGTGTGTGAAGGGGGGTGAGGCCTCGTGTGTGAAGGGGGGTGAGGCCTCGTGTGTGAAGGGGGGTGAGGCCTCGTGTGTGAAGGGAGGTGAGGCCTCGTGTGTGAAGGGAGGTGAGGCCTCGTGTGTGAAGGGAGGTGAGGCCTCGTGTGTGAAGGGAGGTGAGGCCTCATGTGTGAAGGGAGGTGAGGCCTCATGTGTGAAGGGAGGTGAGGCCTCATGTGTGAAGGGAGGTGAGGCCTCATGTGTGAAGGGAGGTGAGGCCTCATGTGTGAAGGGAGGTGAGGCCTCATGTGTGAAGGGAGGTGAGGCCTCGTGTGTGAAGGGAGGTGAGGCCTCGTGTGTGAAGGGAGGTGAGGCCTCGTGTGTGAAGGGAGGTGAGGCCTCGTGTGTGAAGGGAGGTGAGGCCTCGTGTGTGAAGGGAGGTGAGGCCTCGTGTGTGAAGGGGGGTGAGGCCTCGTGTGTGAAGGGGGGTGAGGCCTCGTGTGTGAAGGGAGGTGAGGCCTCGTGTGTGAAGGGAGGTGAGGCCTCGTGTGTGAAGGGAGGTGAGGCCTCGTGTGTGAAGGAGGGTGAGGCCTCGTGTGTGAAGGAGGGTGAGGCCTCGTGTGTGAAGGGAGGTGAGGCCTCGTGTGTGAAGGGAGGTGAGGCCTCGTGTGTGAAGGGAGGTGAGGCCTCGTGTGTGAAGGGAGGTGAGGCCTCGTGTGTGAAGGGAGGTGAGGCCTCGTGTGTGAAGGGAGGTGAGGCCTCGTGTGTGAAGGGAGGTGAGGCCTCGTGTGTGAAGGGAGGTGAGGCCTCGTGTGTGAAGGGAGGTGAGGCCTCGTGTGTGAAGGGAGGTGAGGCCTCGTGTGTGAAGGGAGGTGAGGCCTCGTGTGTGAAGGGAGGTGAGGCCTCGTGTGTGAAGGGAGGTGAGGCCTCGTGTGTGAAGGGAGGTGAGGCCTCGTGTGTGAAGGGAGGTGAGGCCTCGTGTGTGAAGGGAGGTGAGGCCTCGTGTGTGAAGGGAGGTGAGGCCTCGTGTGTGAAGGGAGGTGAGGCCTCGTGTGTGAAGGGGGGTGAGGCCTCGTGTGTGAAGGGGGGTGAGGCCTCGTGTGTGAAGGGAGGTGAGGCCTCATGTGTGAAGGGGGGTGAGGCCTCATGTGTGAAGGGAGGTGAGGCCTCATGTGTGAAGGGAGGTGAGGCCTCATGTGTGAAGGGAGGTGAGGCCTCGTGTGTGAAGGGAGGTGAGGCCTCGTGTGTGAAGGGAGGTGAGGCCTCGTGTGTGAAGGGAGGTGAGGCCTCGTGTGTGAAGGGAGGTGAGGCCTCGTGTGTGAAGGGAGGTGAGGCCGCGTGTGTGAAGGGAGGTGAGGCCTCGTGTGTGAAGGGAGGTGAGGCCTCGTGTGTGTGAAGGGAGGTGAGGCCTCATGTGTGAAGGGAGGTGAGGCCTCGTGTGTGAAGGGAGGTGAGGCCTCGTGTGTGAAGGGAGGTGAGGCCTCGTGTGTGAAGGGAGGTGAGGCCTCGTGTGTGAAGGGAGGTGAGGCCTCGTGTGTGAAGGGAGGTGAGGCCTCGTGTGTGAAGGAGGGTGAGGCCTCGTGTGTGAAGGGAGGTGAGGCCTCGTGTGTGAAGGAGGGTGAGGCCTCGTGTGTGAAGAGAGGTGAGGCCTCGTGTGTGAAGAGAGGTGAGGCCTCGTGTGTGAAGGGAGGTGAGGCCTCGTGTGTGAAGGGAGGTGAGGCCTCGTGTGTGAAGGGAGGTGAGGCCTCGTGTGTGAAGGGAGGTGAGGCCTCATGTGTGAAGGGAGGTGAGGCCTCGTGTGTGAAGGGAGGTGAGGCCTCGTGTGTGAAGGGAGGTGAGGCCTCGTGTGTGAAGGGAGGTGAGGCCTCGTGTGTGAAGGGAGGTGAGGCCTCGTGTGTGAAGGGAGGTGAGGCCTCGTGTGTGAAGGGAGGTGAGGCCTCGTGTGTGAAGGGAGGTGAGGCCTCGTGTGTGAAGGGAGGTGAGGCCTCGTGTGTGAAGGAGGGTGAGGCCTCATGTGTGAAGGGAGGTGAGGCCTCGTGTGTGAAGGGAGGTGAGGCCTCGTGTGTGAAGGGAGGTGAGGCCTCGTGTGTGAAGGAGGGTGAGGCCTCGTGTGTGAAGGAGGGTGAGGCCTCGTGTGTGAAGGAGGGTGAGGCCTCGTGTGTGAAGGAGGGTGAGGCCTCATGTGTGAAGGAGGGTGAGGCCTCATGTGTGAAGGAGGGTGAGGCCTCGTGTGTGAAGGAGGGTGAGGCCTCGTGTGTGAAGGAGGGTGAGGCCTCGTGTGTGAAGGAGGGTGAGGCCTCGTGTGTGAAGGAGGGTGAGGCCTCGTGTGTGAAGGGAGGTGAGGCCTCGTGTGTGAAGGAGGGTGAGGCCTCGTGTGTGAAGGAGGGTGAGGCCTCGTGTGTGAAGGGAGGTGAGGCCTCGTGTGTGAAGGAGGGTGAGGCCTCGTGTGTGAAGGAGGGTGAGGCCTCGTGTGTGAAGGGAGGTGAGGCCTCATGTGTGAAGGGAGGTGAGGCCTCGTGTGTGAAGGGAGGTGAGGCCTCGTGTGTGAAGGGAGGTGAGGCCTCATGTGTGAAGGGAGGTGAGGCCTCGTGTGTGAAGGGAGGTGAGGCCTCGTGTGTGAAGGGAGGTGAGGCCTCGTGTGTGAAGGGAGGTGAGGCCTCGTGTGTGAAGGGAGGTGAGGCCTCGTGTGTGAAGGGAGGTGAGGCCTCGTGTGTGAAGGGAGGTGAGGCCTCGTGTGTGAAGGGAGGTGAGGCCTCGTGTGTGAAGGGAGGTGAGGCCTCGTGTGTGAAGGGAGGTGAGGCCTCATGTGTGAAGGGAGGTGAGGCCTCGTGTGTGAAGGGAGGTGAGGCCTCGTGTGTGAAGGGAGGTGAGGCCTCGTGTGTGAAGGGAGGTGAGGCCTCGTGTGTGAAGGAGGGTGAGGCCTCGTGTGTGAAGGGAGGTGAGGCCTCGTGTGTGAAGGGAGGTGAGGCCTCATGTGTGAAGGGAGGTGAGGCCTCATGTGTGAAGGGAGGTGAGGCCTCGTGTGTGAAGGAGGGTGAGGCCTCGTGTGTGAAGGAGGGTGAGGCCTCGTGTGTGAAGGAGGGTGAGGCCTCGTGTGTGAAGGAGGGTGAGGCCTCGTGTGTGAAGGAGGGTGAGGCCTCGTGTGTGAAGGAGGGTGAGGCCTCGTGTGTGAAGGAGGGTGAGGCCTCGTGTGTGAAGGAGGGTGAGGCCTCGTGTGTGAAGGAGGGTGAGGCCTCGTGTGTGAAGGAGGGTGAGGCCTCGTGTGTGAAGGAGGGTGAGGCCTCGTGTGTGAAGGAGGGTGAGGCCTCGTGTGTGAAGGAGGGTGAGGCCTCGTGTGTGAAGGAGGGTGAGGCCTCGTGTGTGAAGGGAGGTGAGGGATACAGTGCAACAAGTTCATGTTTGAATCAGACACGTCATGCAACCTCCAGTGGTAACACGTCACATGACAGGACTACTCACAAGGTCAATAATAATAAAACATTTAGTTTCATAGAAATTGAATCTATATTTTCAACCTGAACCTACAGACGTGGATAATGTGAATAATGACCTCGACAGCCGGATAACAGAGAAGTGATGTATTCAATGGAGCGTTGCTATTTGCACTAGATTGCTGAGCTCGCTGGCCCAGTATATTATCATCACCCATGCTGGTTGTAGCTGTGGCCAATGGCCTGCTACAGTAGTTCAACACAATTCCACAAAGGCTATACGGTGTATCAACCATATCGGGCTAAAAGCAGGATAAATTATTATAAACATATTGACAAACATCGATTAAATCTGGCCAACCGTTTGCGAGGTAAAGAAAAGGAGTCTCCTACTTGACCCTGTAGCCTCGACAGCCTCTAGTGCCCTGATCAGATCTAGTGCCCTGATCAGATCTAGTGCCCTGATCAGATCTAGTGCCCTGATCAGATCTAGTGCATCAGATCAGATCTAGTGCCCTGATCAGATCTAGTGCCCTGATCAGATCTAGTGCCCTGATCAGATCTAGTGCCCTGATCAGATCTAGTGCCCTGATCAGATCTAGTGCCCTGATCAGATCTAGTGCCCTGATCAGATCTAGTGCCCTGATCAGATCTAGTGCCCTGATCAGATCTAGTGCCCTGATCAGATCTAGTGCATCAGATCTAATGCATCAGATCTAATGCATCTGATCTAGTGCACTAGTATCCGCTGCCTTGGAGACGCACCTTCCAACTTTACAATAGTGGTGAGACCAGCCCCATCTAGCTTGCTGGCTGGCTACAGTACATCATTAAAAAGGGGACCCTATTAAACCCTAACAGTAAAAACGGTAGCTACCTCTGTCCAAAGCAACGTCATTTACACATTGTATAGTACAATACAGCCAACAGTCTTACCTGTAAACGTAGCCCAATAAGCTCGTGCACGGCGACTGGTACGCTGCTCTTAACCATCAGAGGAACACTAACCAAGATGAGAAACTGGTGCTATAGCGCCCCCTGCTGAGAAGTAGGAACACAACACTAACCAAGATGAGAAACTGGAGCTATAGCGCCCCCTGCTGAGAAGTAGGAACACAACACTAACCAAGATGAGAAACTGGAGCTATAGCGCCCCCTGCTGAGAAGTAGGAACACAACACTAACCAAGATGAGAAACTGGAGCTATAGCGCCCCCTGCTGAGAAGTAGCGGTAGCTGCATTGAGTACGTTTACATGCACAGTAATAATTAGTAGTGATGGAACAATATGACATTGTAGGCCGATACCGATATTTTCAGTGCGAAAAAAAAACGATACTGAAAACTGATATTTTATATGTTTGTGGCCTTAAGCATTCTAGTACAGTTAAATAGTTCACACGGACGCAGCGGTCTAAGGCACAGCATCTCAGTGCAAGAGGTGTGACTGCAGTCCCTGGTTCGAATCCAGGCTGTATCACATCCGGCCGTGATTGAGAGTCCCATAGGGCGGCGCACAATTGGCCCACCGTCGTCCAGGTTTAGGACGGGGTAGGCCGTCATTGTAAATAACAATGTTCTGAGTAACTAAGGTTACACACACCAAAAAGTTATTTGGTTTGTATTTACATATGTCCCCATTACAAGTAAAAAATAATCAAAACCTATTTCTTTCACTTACTTGCTGGACATCCGCCGATACCCGATACCGATGTTGCCATTTTTAGCGAATATCGTCCGATATGTTGACCGATATATCGTGCATCCCTCATAATTAGATCCTAAACTGATTATGGCAGATGATGCGATAGTCATGCTCATTTTTTAAAATCAGCCTGACGGCTAAATCTAAGTAAGTTTAAAATATACCGATTAAAACACCTGGTTTTCTGAGCAACCTGTCGAATTATAAGGACATTTAAAACACAAATCGTCATTCCACCTGTGTATCTGATCTGCGCATATGCTAGGTCCAGCCAGCCAAGTTATTTACATTTTTTATTTCACCTTTATTTAACTAGGCAAGTCAATTAATAACACATTCTTATTTACAATGACGGCCTAAACCTGGACGACGCTGGGCCAATAGGACTCCCAATGACGGCCTAAACCTGGACGACGCTGGGCCAATTGAGTGCCGCCCTATGGGACACCCAATCACGGCCTAAACCTGGACGACGCTGGGCCAATTGAGTGCCGCCCTATGGGACTCCCAATCACGGCCTAAACCTGGACGACGCTGGGCCAATAGGACTCCCAATGACGGCCTAAACCTGGACGACGCTGGGCCAATCGAGTGCCGCCTTATGGGACACCCAATCACGGCCGGTTGTGATACACTCACGTCACTCAGGGCTGTATGTGGGTGTTTTCACACAGTCCTCTTTAAAAGTCTACTCTGGGATTTAAAACAATGTAAAAGACCTGTTCTCTGTATTCATACAGCCCTTAAATGAGGACTGAACTCCTGCCAGTTCACTTCACCCATTTTGTGGTCCCGAGTCCTCTTTGCATTCACATCGCTATGGTTTAGAAAGGAACCAAGATCTCTTCCCAACATTCACTCAATGCACTGTGGGGGTTTTCCCCAAGTGCAGGACAAGTCATTCCCTCAGACAGCCAGATAAACTCAGCCAAAAAAGAAAAGGTCCCTTTTTCAGGACCCTGTCTTTCAAAGATAATTCGTAAAAATCCAAATAACTTCACAGATCTTCATTGTAAAGGGTTTAAACACGGTTTCCCATGCTTGTTCAATGAACCATAAACAATTAATGAATATGTACCTGTGGAACGGTCGTTAAGACACTAACAGCTTACAGACGGTAGGCAATTAAGGTCACAATTATGAAAACTTAGGACACTAAAGAGGCCTTTCTACAGACTCTGAAAAACACCAAAAGAAAGATGCCCAGGGTCCCTGCTCATCTGCGTGAACGAGCCGTAGGCATCCTGCAAGGAGGCATGAGGACTGCAGATGTGGCCAGGGAAAAAAATTGCAATGTCCGTACTGTGAGACGCCTAAGACAGCGCTACAGGGAGACAGGACGGACAGCTGATCGTCCTCGCAGTGGCAGACCACGTGTAACAACACCTGCACAGGATCGATACATCCGAACATCACACCTGCGGGACAGGTACAGGATGACAACAACAACTGCCCGAGTTACACCAGGAATGCACAATCCCTCCAACAGTGCTCAGACTGTCCGCAATAGGCTGAGAGAGGCTGGACTGAGGGCTTGTAGGCCTGTTGTAAGGCAGGTCCTCACCAGACATCACCGTCGCCTATGGGCACAAACCCACCGTCCCTGGACCAGACAGGACTGGCAAAAAGTGCTCTTCACTGACGAGTCACGGTTTTGTCTAACCAGGGGTGATGGTCGGATTCGCATTTATCATCGAAGGAATGAGCGTAACACCGAGGCCTGTACTCTGGAGCGGGATCGATTTGGAGGTGGAGGGTCCGTCATGGTCTGGGGCGGTGTGTCACAGCATCATCGGACTGAGCTTGTTGTCATTGCAGGCAATCTCAACACTGTGCGTTACAGGGAAGACATCCTCCTCCCTCATGTGGTACCCTTCCTGCAGGCTCATCCTGACATGACCCTCCAGCATGACAATGCCACCAGCCATACTGCTCGTTCTGTGCGTGATTTCCTGCAAGACAGGAATGTCAGTGTTCTGCCATGGCCAGCGAAGAGCCCGGATCTCAATCCCAACACGTCTGGGACCTGTTGGATCGGAGGGTGAGGACTAGGGCCATTCCCACCAGAAATGTCTGGGAACTTGCAGGTGCCTTGGTGGAAGAGTAGGGTAACATCTCACAGCAAGAACTGGCAAATCTGGTGCCGTCCATGAGGAGGAGATGCACTGCAGTACTTAATGCAGCTGGTGGCCACACCAGATACTGACTGTTACTTTTTGATTTTGACCCCTCCTTTGTTCAGGGACACATTATTCCATTTGTTAGTCACATGTCTGTGGAACTTGTTCAGTTTATGTCTCAGTTGTTGAATCTTGTTATGTTCATACAAATATTTACACGTTCAGTTTGCTGACAATAAACACAGTTGACAGTGAGGACGTTTTTTGCTGAGTTTAAAATACCTATTTACATTTTGGAAGCTAATAGATTGTCTCCTCATTGAACTAAAAGCAATCCCTGTATTCGGAAGACACTATTAACATGTAAATAATATTAACAGAATAAATAGCAGAAGAATAACTGCAGATTATATAATGCTGTAATTGAAAATTGTCCGCCCAAATGTGGGCTACTGGCCCAGATCTAGAACTGATGCCGTACCTCCATGGTGATTCTCACCAAATATGTCTTCTTCTCAGAATATTCAAACCCCACAATTGAATAAACAGCTTACGAAGCTCTCTTTGCCTTTAGATCACAAACATAATCTGAACCAAAAACTCCCCACATTTTTATCTGTACATCATCTTCTCTCTATTGCGGCCGTCGCCTGGCGCGAGGGGCCCGCGGCCGTCGTCTCGTGTGCTGCAGTAGTAGTGTGTGGTGGGGGAACCTGGGGAGCTTTGTGTTCACATTGTCCTAAAAAGTGAACCTGACCACGGAATTCAAGCACACCAAACTCAGACCCCCTCTTGAGATTGTCTCAGTTTGGTTCACGTTGGGGCCTCGAGGGGTCTGGGTTCCTTTGGAGGGTTCACAAACCACAATGAGTTCACAGAAATAGTCTGAAAGGGACCAAACACCCTCAGAAGCACTTGACCCGAATTGGTCCTGTAAGTGGCTTCGGATAAGAGAGTCTGCTACCTGACGTACATGTAGGATTCGCTGCTTTTTGTTTGACGTTTTAGCTAAAACACAAAGTCTCAGAATGCATTTTAAATAGAAATGGGCATCTTTGTCCAGTTATTTAACATCTACATTGCAAAAAATAAAAAGCGAGCAAAATGTTTGACAAATCTTTATTTTATCTAGTTAATTTAAAATATCAACCATGTGCCATTTCTAATAGAAAACCAAAGTAGGGAACCAGGAGTTGATGGAAAACCTCCTCCTGGCCAAGCACTGAGGTTCATCAGTAGGTCACCTGACCAAAACCCCATAGAAACCCTGTCACATGACATCAGCCATAACAACTCTCTTCAGGTTTTACTAGACATCCCATTCAGTAAAATGTTTCTAGTCTGCTAGCTCCATGGAGACCCCCAGAGGATAGGATATAGAGCTGTAGTCTGCTAGCTCCATGCAGACCCCCAGAGGATAGGATATAGAGCTGTAGTCTGCTAGCTCCATGCAGACCCCCAGAGGATAGGATATAGAGCTGTAGTCTGCTAGCTCCATGTAGACCCCCAGAGGATAGGATATAGAGCTGTAGTCTGCTAGCTCCATGCAGACCCCCAGAGGATAGGATATAGAGCTGTAGTCTGCTAGCTCCATGGAGACCCCCAGAGGATAGGATATAGAGCTGTAGTCTGCTAGCTCCATGGAGACCCCCAGAGGATAGGATATAGAGCTGTAGTCTGCTAGCTCCATGCAGACCCCCAGAGGATAGGATATAGAGCTGTAGTCTGCTAGCTCCATGCAGACCCCCAGAGGATAGGATATAGAGCTGTAGTCTGCTAGCTCCATGCAGACCCCCAGAGGATAGGATATAGAGCTGTAGTCTGCTAGCTCCATGCAGACCCCCAGAGGATAGGATATAGAGCTGTAGTCTGCTAGCTCCATGTAGACCCCCAGAGGATAGGATATAGAGCTGTAGTCTGCTAGCTCCATGCAGACCCCCAGAGGATAGGATATAGAGCTGTAGTCTGCTAGCTCCATGGAGACCCCCAGAGGATAGGATATAGAGCTGTAGTCTGCTAGCCCCATGCAGACCCCCAGAGGATAGGATATAGAGCTGTAGTCTGCTAGCTCCATGCAGACCCCCAGAGGATAGGATATAGAGCTGTAGTCTGCTAGCTCCATGTAGACCCCCAGAGGATAGGATATAGAGCTGTAGTCTGCTAGCTCCATGTAGACCCCCAGAGGATAGGATATAGAGCTGTAGTCTGCTAGCTCCATGCAGACCCCCAGAGGATAGGATATAGAGCTGTAGTCTGCTAGCTCCATGTAGACCCCCAGAGGATAGGATATAGAGCTGTAGTCTGCTAGCTCCATGCAGACCCCCAGAGGATAGGATATAGAGCTGTAGTCTGCTAGCTCCATGTAGACCCCCAGAGGATAGGATATAGAGCTGTAGTCTGCTAGCTCCATACAGACCCCCAGAGGATAGGATATAGAGCTGTAGTGGTCTCATGCTGGCACACTATTCCCTATACAGCTCTGGTCTGAAGTAGTGACCCAGACCAGCAGTCCTCACTGACCCAGACCAGCAGTCCTCACTGACCCAGACCAGCAGTCCTCACTGACCCAGACCAGCAGTCCTCACTGACCCAGACCAGCAGTCCTCACTGACCCAGACCAGCAGTCCTCAGGCCAGTCAGGGCCTCACCAGTCAGCTGGATAGCGATGTTTCCACTGGTATCTGTCTGAACCAACAGCAGGCTGGAGTGGTTGCCAGTTACAACCGGCTTGAACTGGACTGGCAGGTGGATGTAGCGTTGGGGTCTGGAGGGCAGGGAGAAATGGGAAGAAATCAAAACATGGACCAAGTATGTACGGGTTCACAGACAGACACAACCTGGCCAGAGACACACATCCTGGCCTGAGAGACAGACACAACCTGGCCTGAGAGACAGACACAACCTGGCCTGAGACACAACCTGGACTGAGAGACAGACACAACCTGGACTGAGAGACAGACACAACCTGGACTGAGAGACAGACACAACCTGGACTGAGAGACAGACACAACCTGGACTGAGAGACAGACACAACCTGGACTGAGAGACAGACACAACCTGGACTGAGAGACAGACACAACCTGGACTGAGAGACAGACACAACCTGGACTGAGAGACAGACACAACCTGGACTGAGAGACAGACACATCCTGGACTGAGAGACAGACACATCCTGGACTGAGAGACAGACACAACATGGCCTGAGAGACAGACACAACATGGCCTGAGAGACAGACACATCCTGGACTGAGAGACAGACACATCCTGGACTGAGAGACAGACACATCCTGGACTGAGAGACAGACACAACCTGGACTGAGAGACAGACAACATGGCCTGAGAGACAGACAACATGGCCTGAGAGACAGACACAACATGGACTGAGAGACAGACACAACATGGACTGAGAGACAGACACAACATGGACTGAGAGACAGACACATCCTGGACTGAGAGACAGACATAACATGGACTGAGAGACAGACACATCCTGGACTGAGAGACAGACACATCCTGGACTGAGAGACAGACACATCCTGGACTGAGAGACAGCCACAACATGGCCTGAGAGACAGACACAACATGGCCTGAGAGACAGACACAACATGGACTGAGAGACAGGCCCAGAGCCTGACCAATGCAGTGGCCTGCTGTCCAGCTGCTCTCAGACCGACCTCTCTGTGAGCTTCCACAGCATTAGGAGCAGGAAGTCACACTCAGATTAGTATAGTATAGCTCTGTGGCCATAGTATAGCTCTGTGGCCATAGTATAGCTCTGTGGCCATAGTATAGCTCTGTGGCCATAGTATAGCTCTGTGGCCATAGTATAGCTCTGTGGCCATAGTATAGCTCTGTGGCCATAGTATAGCTCTGTGGCCATAGTATAGCTCTGTGGCCATAGTATAGCTCTGTGGCCATAGTATAGCTCTGTGGCCAGGCTAACCAGGACACTGACTACAGAAGAGTCACGAAGCAGCGTTGACTCACCTGAGGGAATATTTGGAATGCTTGATGTGGAAGGGCTCTTTAGGGGTTAGGAACATCAGCTGCAACATCAGACAAGCTCAACATCAAATCCATGCAAAGCATTCTGGGTAGTTATCACATCAATCACAGTTCATGCAATTATTCTGTGTGTGTGTGTTGCTCACCCCATGTGTTTCCAAGGAGTTGTTTCTCATGTTGACCTTCAGTGTGCTGGTCTCCCCCACCCTGGTAGGGGGGAACGAGTAGTGGTCCTGGGGGGCGTACACCCCCCTACACAGAGCCTCCTCCTGACTGGAACACACAACATTATCCACACATTTAACATCTACCTGGACCTTCCTCCTCCATGGGGCTCTGAGCATCTACCTGGACCTTCCTCCTCCATGGGGCTCTGAGCTTCCTGAACATCTACCTGAACCTTCCTCCTCCATGGGGCTCTGAGCTTCCTGAACATCTACCTGAACCTTCCTCCTCCATGGGGCTCTGAGCTTCCTGAACATCTACCTGAACCTTCCTCCTCCATGGGGCTCTGAGCTTCCTGAACATCTACCTGGACCTTCCTCCTCCATGGGGCTCTGAGCTTCCTGAACATCTACCTGAACCTTCCTCCTCCATGGGGCTCTGAGCTTCCTGAACATCTACCTGGACCTTCCTCCTCCATGGGGCTCTGAGCTTCCTGAACATCTACCTGAACTATCCTCCTCCATGGGGCTCTGAGCTTCCTAAACATCTACCTGAACCTTCCTCCTCCATGGGGCTCTGAGCTTCCTGAACATCGACCTGAACCTTCCTCCTCCATGGGGCTCTGAGCTTCCTGGACCTTCGTCCTCCATGGGGCTCTGAGCTTCTAGAACATCTACCTGGACCTTCCTCCTCCATGGGGCTCTGAGCTTCCTGAACATCTACCTGGACCTTCCTCCTCCATGGGGCTCTGAGCTTCCTGAACATCGACCTGAACCTTCCTCCATGGGGCTCTGAGCTTTCTGAACATCTACCTGGACCTTCCTCCTCCATGGGGCTCTGAGCTTCCTGAACATCTACCCGGACCTTCCTCCTCATGGGGC
>NW_024059993.1:0-20000 GCF_016432855.1 Salvelinus namaycush
TATACTACCGGTACACCTTGATTATACTACCGGTACACCTTGCACATTGATTATACTACCGTACACCTTGATTATACTACCGGTACACCTTGCATATTGATTATACTACCGGTACACCTTGCATATTGATTATACTACGGTACACCTTGATTATACTACCGGTACACCTTGCATATTGATTATACTACGGTACACCTTGATTATACTACCGGTACACCTTGATTATACTACCGGTACACCTTGCACATTGATTATACTACCGTACACCTTGATTATACTACGGTACACCTTGCAATTGATTATACTACCGGTACACCTTGCATATTGATTATATACCGGTTACACCTTGATTATACTACCGGTACACCTTGCACATTGATTATACTACCGGTACACCTTGATTATACTACCGGTACACCTTGCATATTGATTATACTACCGGTACACCTTGCATATTGATTATACTACGGTACACCTGATTATACTACCGGTACACCTTGATTATACTACCGGTACACCTTGATTATACTACCGGTACACCTTGCACATTGATTATACTACCGGTACACCTTGATTATACTACCGGTACACCTGCTTATTGATTATACTACCGGTACACCTTGCATATTGATATACTACCGGTACACCTTGCACATTGATTATACTACCGGTACACCTTGCATATTGATTATACTACCGGTACACCTTGCACATTGATTATACTACCGGTACACCTTGATTATACTACCGGTACACTTGATTATACTACCGGTACACCTTGATTATACTACCGGTACACCTTGATTATACTACCGGTACACCTTGCACATTGATTATACTACCGGTACACCTTGATTATACTACCGGTACACATTGATTATACTACCGGTACACCTTGCATATTGATTATACTACCGGTACACCTTGATTATACTACCGGTACACCTTGCACATTGATTATACTACCGGTACACCTTGATTATACTACCGGTACACCTTGCATATTGATTATACTACCGGTACACCTTGATTATACTACCGGTACACCTTGCATATTGATTATACTACCGGTACACATTGATTATACTACCGGTACACCTTGATTATACTACCGGTACACACTTGATTATACTACCGGTACACCTTGTTAACATTGATTATACTACCGGTATCACACTTGCATATTGATTATACTACCGGTACAACATTGATTATACTACCGGTACACCTTGCACATTGATTATACTACCGGTAACACATTGATTATACTACCGGTACAACCTTGATTATACTACCGGTACACCTTGCATATTGATTAATACTAACCGGTACACCTTGATTATACTACCGGTACACATTGATTATACTACTACCGGTACACCTTGATTATACTACCGTATAAACCTTGCATATTGATTATACTACCGGTACACACCTTGCATATTGATTATACTACCGGTACCAACCTTGCACCTTGATTATACTACCGGTACAACCTTGATTATACTACCGGTACACCTTGCATATTGATTATACTACCGGTACACCTTGATTATACTACCGTACACCTTGCATATTGATTATACTACCGGTACACCTTGCACATATGATTATACTACCGGATACACCTTGCACATTGATTATACTACCGGTACACCTTGATTATACTACCGGTACACCTTGATTATACTACCGGTACACCTTGCACATTGATTATACTACCGGTACACCTTGCATATTGATTATACTACCGGTACACCTTGCACATTGATTATACTACCGGTACACCTTGATTATACTACCGGTACAACCTTGATTATACTACCGGTACACCTGCATATTGATTATACTACCGGTACACCTTGCACATTGATTATACTACCGGTACACCTTGATTATACTACCGGTACACCTTGCATATTGATTTATACTACCGGTACACCTTGCACATTGATTATACTACGGTACACCTTGATTATACTACAGGTACACCTTGATTATACTACCGGTACACCTTGCATATTGATTATACTACCGGTACACCTTGCACATTGATTATACTACCGGTACACCTTTGCATATTGATTATACTACCGGTACACCTTGATTATACTACCGGTACACCTTGCATATTGATTATACTACCGGTACACCTTGCATATTGATTATACTACACGTTACACCTTGCAATATTGATTATTCTACCGGTACACCTTGCATATTTGATTATACTACCGGTACACCTTGACTTATACTACCGGTACACCTTGCATATTGATTATACTACCGGTTACACCTTGCATATTGATTATACGACCGTACACCTTGCATATTGATTATACTACCGGTAACACACTTGCACATTGATATACTACGGTACACCCTTGCATATTGATTATACTACCGGTACACCTTGCATATTGATTATACTACCGGTACACCTTGCATATTGATTATACTACCGGTACACCTTGCACATTGATTATACTACCGGTACACCTTGCCATATTGATTATACTACCGGTACACCTTGCTATATTGATTATACTACCGGTACACCTTGCTTATTGATTATACTACCGGTACACCTTGCATATTGATTATACTACCGGTACACCTTGCATATTGATTATACTACCGGTACACCTTGCATATTGATTATACTACCGGTACACCTTGCATATTGATTATACTACCGGTACACCTTGATTATACTACCGGTACACCTTGATTATACTACCGGTACACCTTGATTATTGATTATACTACCGGTACACCTTGCACATTGATTATACTACCGGTACACCTTGCATATTGATTATACTACCGGTACACCTTGCTTATTGATTATACTACCGGTACACCTTGCATATTGATTATACTACCGGTACACCTTGCATATTGATTATACTACCGGTACACCTTGCATATTGATTATACTACCGGTACACCTTGCATATTGATTATTCTACCGGTACACCTTGCATATTGATTATACTACCGGTACACCTTGATTATACTACCGGTACACCTTGATTATACTACCGGTACACCTTGCATATTGATTATACTACCGGTACACCTTGCATATTGATTATACTACCGGTACACCTTGCACATTGATTATACTACCGGTACACCTTGATTATACTACCGGTACACCTTGCACATTGATTATACTACCGGTACACCTTGCACATTGATTATACTACCGGTACACCTTGATTATACTACCGGTACACCTTGTACATTGATTATACTACCGGTACACCTTGATTATACTACCGGTACACCTTGTACATTGATTATACTACCGGTACACCTTGCACATTGATTATACTACCGGTACACCTTGATTATACTACCGGTACACCTTGTACATTGATTATACTACCGGTACACCTTGATTATTGATTATACTACCGGTACACCTTGCTTATTGATTATACTACCGGTACACCTTGCATATTGATTATACTACCGGTACACCTTGCATATTGATTATACTACCGGTACACCTTGCATATTGATTATACTACCGGTACACCTTGCATATTGATTATACTACCGGTACACCTTGATTATACTACCGGTACACCTTGCATATTGATTATACTACCGGTACACCTTGATTATACTACCGGTACACCTTGCATATTGATTTACTACCGGTACCCCTTGATTATACTACCGGTACACCTTGCATATGATATACTACCGGTACACCTTGATTATACTACGGTACACCTTGCATATTGATTATACTACCGGTACACCTTGATTATACTACCGGTACACCTTGCATATTGATTATACTACCGGTACACCTTGATTATACTACCGGTACACCTTGCATATTGATTATACTACCGGTACACCTTGCACATTGATTATACTACCGGTACACCTTGCACATTGATTATACTACCGGTACACCTTGCATATTGATTATACTACCGGTACACCTTGCACATTGATTATACTACCGGTACACCTTGATTATACTACCGGTACACCTTGCATATTGATTATACTACCGGTACACCTTGCACATTGATTATACTACCGGTACACCTTGCACATTGATTATACTACCGGTACACCTTGCACATTGATTATACTACCGGTACACCTTGCATATTGATTATACTACGGTACACCTTGCACATTGATTATACTACCGGTACACCTTGCACATTGATTATACTACCGGTACACCTTGCATATTGATTATACTACCGGTACACCTTGCACATTGATTATACTACCGGTACACCTTGATTATACTACCGGTACACCTTGCATATTGATTATACTACCGGTACACCTTGCACATTGATTATACTACCGGTACACCTTGCACATTGATTATACTACCGGTACACCTTGCACATTGATTATACTACCGGTACACCTTGCATATTGATTATACTACCGGTACACCTTGCACATTGATTATACTACCGGTACACCTTGCATATTGATTATACTACCGGTACACCTTGCACATTGATTATACTACCGGTACACCTTGCACATTGATTATACTACCGGTACACCTTGCATATTGATTATACTACCGGTACACCTTGCATATTGATTATACTACCGGTACACCTTGCATATTGATTATACTACCGGTACACCTTGCATATTGATTATACTACCGGTACACCTTGCATATTGATTATACTACCGGTACACCTTGCACATTGATTATACTACCGGTACACCTTGCATATTGATTATACTACCGGTACACCTTGCACATTGATTATACTACCGGTACACCTTGTACTTTGATTATACTACCGGTACACCTTGCACATAGCCTTCGTTATTATCATTTTATTGTGTTACTATTTCTTTAGCACATTGTACTTACTTTTTAAAAACTCTGCGTTGTTTGGTTAAGGCCTCGTAAGTAAGCATTTCACGGTAAGGTCTACACTTGTTGTATCCGGGCGCATGTGATAAGTAACAATGGATTTGATTTGAGACAAAGATATGGTCTGGTTGAAGGAAGCGGCATTGACACATTGAAATGTGATCTTATTTAGACAAGAGAAGAAAGTATATGGAGAATGGGGAAAATGTTTCACACTCTCTCTCTCTCTCTACTTCTCTCTCTACCTCTCTCTCTCACTCTCTCGCTCTCTCTTTTTTTTCTCTCTCTCTCTCTCTTTTTTTCTCTCTTCTCCCTCCGTCTCTCTCTCTCCCTCTCTCTTTTTCCATCTCTCTTCTCCCTCCGTCTCTCTCTCTTTCTATCTCCCTTCTCCCTCTCTCTCTCTCTCTCTCCTTCTATCTCTCTTCTCCTTCCGTCTCTCTCTCTCTCTCTTTCTGTCTCTCTTCTCCCTCCGTCTCTCTCTCTCTTTCTATCTCTCTTCTCCTTCCGTCTCTCTCTCTTCTCCCTCCGTCTCTCTCTCTCTCTCTCCCTCTCTCTCTTTCTCTCTCTTTATATCTCTCTTCTCCCTCCGTCTCCCTCTCTCCCACTCTCTTCTCCCCCCCCCCCCCCCCCCTCTCACTAAATTTCCTTAATCCCCACACAAATCCGCTGTGCTCTGAGGACGCGCTCCAAGGGCACCGTCGTGTTACCGTCAGAAACAAGCCAATTCAATTGCCTGAAGAGAAAGAGCTGTGGGGGCAGCCACGGAAGATTGTTTCATACATAAATGTTTTATAATGGAATACACACAACGATTGATCTCTTCTGACACCGTATCACATACGCCTCTGTCTCTGGGGTTGTTGAGGCAGCGATATACTTAGACTTCTTTATTGATGACTAGTAGGACATATCTAGGCTTGATTGTTAGTCCCTTTGGATAAAAGTATCTGATAAATGGCATATATTTTTATATTATACATCACACACACAGACACACACACACAACTACCACCACGCCCACACACACACACACACACTACCACTCTGGGTCCTGTCTCCTCCAGTCTAATCTCTGCTCAGCCTGGATGTCCTGTTGAGAGGCCACATCTCCATGACAGAAGCCCAGCCAAGGCAGTGTGAGCTGGGACCGGCAGGGAGGATGAGGTGGGGGGGGGGGTGAAGATGACATTGAACCCTGCAGTGCACTCCAATACATGATCCTTGGATAGCATCAGTCCTTGTTGAAGAAGTCATCTTGTAAAATGTCTATGGATGCGACCAAATGGCACCCTATTGGCAGTTTAGTTCACTACTTTGGACCAAAGACTCATGGGACCTTTGTCAAAAGTAGTGAACTATATTTGGGACAAATCCACTGTTGTCATGCAGCTCTCAAACCAGGCTCCTCAAACCTCTACAGTTGGGATGAATCCACTGATGTCTTGCAGCTCTCAAACTAGGCTCCTCAAACCTCTAGATCCGTCAGAAACACATCCAGCGGACCACAGCACCACACAGCTCTCACCCGCCACCACAACGTTTAGAGGTTCCCAGTCCTTTAGACAGAAAAGGACCATATTCAACCTCCCCCTCCAGCCACTGTAACAATAGATACAACGGTTTAAATGGAGTAGGGGGTACTTCTTCTACTTCTTTATATTTCTATTCAGCGCTGTCCAATTAAAACAAAGTACTGATGTAGCTCCATGGGAATACTGTAGACAGGAAGAGATACTGCCAATGTTAAACTATACGCTACATGGGAATACTGTAGACAGGAAGAGATACTGTCAATATTAAACTATGCGATCCATGGGAATACTGTAGACAGCAAGAGATACTGTCACTATTAAACTATACGCTACATGGGAATACTGTAGACAGCAAGAGATACTGCCAATGTTAAACTATACACTACATGGGAATACTGTAGACAGCAAGAGATACTGCCAATGTTAAACTATACACTACATGGGAATACTGTAGACAGCAAGAGATACTGCCAATATTAAACTCTACACTACATGGGAATACTGTAGACAGCAAGAGATACTGCCAATGTTAAACTATACACTACATGGGAATACTGTAGACAGGAAGCGATACTGCCAATATTAAACTATACACTACATGGGAATACTGTAGACAGCAAGAGATACTGTCAATGTTAAACTATACACTACATGGGAATACTGTAGACAGCAAGAGATACTGTCACTATTAAACTATACACTACATGGGAATACTGTAGACAGGAAGAGATACTGTCACTATTAAACTATACACTACATGGGAATACTGTAGACAGCAAGAGATACTGTCACTATTAAACTATACACTACATGGGAATACTGTAGACAGGAAGAGATACTGTCACTATTAAACTATACGCTACATGGGAATACTGTAGACAGGAAGAGATACTGTCACTATTAAACTATACACTACATGGGAATACTGTAGACAGCAAGAGATACTGCCAATGTTAAACTATACACTACATGGGAATACTGTAGACAGCAAGAGATACTGCCAATGTTAAACTATACACTACATGGGAATACTGTAGACAGCAAGAGATACTGCCAATATTAAACTCTACACTACATGGGAATACTGTAGACAGCAAGAGATACTGCCAATGTTAAACTATACACTACATGGGAATACTGTAGACAGGAAGCGATACTGCCAATATTAAACTATACACTACATGGGAATACTGTAGACAGCAAGAGATACTGTCAATGTTAAACTATACACTACATGGGAATACTGTAGACAGGAAGAGATACTGTCACTATTAAACTATACACTACATGGGAATACTGTAGACAGGAAGAGATACTGCCAATATTAAACTATACACTACATGGGAATACTGTAGACAGCAAGAGATACTGTCAAGGTTAAACTATACACTACATGGGAATACTATAGACAGCAAGAGATACTGTCACTATTAAACTATACACTACATGGGAATACTGTAGACAGGAAGAGATACTGTCAATGTTAAACTATACACTACATGGGAATACTGTAGACAGGAAGAGATAATGTCACTATTAAACTATACACTACATGGGAATACTGTAGACAGGAAGAGATACTGTCACTATTAAACTATACACTACATGGGAATACTGTAGACAGGAAGAGATACTGTCACTATTAAACTATACACTACATGGGAATACTGTAGACAGGAAGAGATACTGTCACTATTAAACTATACACTACATGGGAATACTATAGACAGCAAGAGATACTGTCACTATTAAACTATACACTACATGGGAATACTGTAGACAGGAAGAGATACTGTCACTATTAAACTATACACTACATGGGAATACTATAGACAGCAAGAGATACTGTCACTATTAAACTATACACTACATGGGAATACTGTAGACAGGAAGAGATACTGTCAATGTTAAACTATACACTACATGGGAATACTGTAGACAGGAAGAGATACTGTCACTATTAAACTATACACTACATGGGAATACTGTAGACAGGAAGAGATACTGTCACTATTAAACTATACACTACATGGGAATACTGTAGACAGCAAGAGATACTGCCAATGTTAAACTATACACTACATGGGAATACTATAGACAGGAAGAGATACTGTCACTATTAAACTATACACTACATGGGAATACTGTAGACAGCAAGAGATACTGCCAATGTTAAACTATACACTACATGGGAATACTGTAGACAGGAAGAGATACTGCCAATGTTAAACTATACACTACATGGGAATACTGTAGACAGGAAGAGATACTGTCACTATTAAACTATACACTACATGGGAATACTGTAGACAGGAAGAGATACTGTCAATGTTAAACTATACACTACATGGGAATACTGTAGACCTTTGGGGGGGGGGGGGGGGGGTACTGTCACGCCCTGACCATAGAGAGCTTTTTATTCTCTATGTTGGTTAGGTCGGGGTGTGATTAAGGGTTGGTTATCTAGGTAATTATATTTTTATGTTGGCCTGGTATGGTTCCCAATCAGAGGCAGCTGTTTATCGTCTCTGATTTGGGGATCATATTTAGGCAGCCATTTCCCCATTTGTGCTTTGTGGGATCTTGACTATGTATAGTTGCCTGTGAGCACTATAGTAGCTTCACGGTTCGTTTTGCGATGTATTGTTTTCTTTGAGAAAGTAGCGAGGCGTACAAATAAATATTGGTTACTGTAGAATATATCAAGGTGTATAGTTTAACATTGGTTACTGTAGAATGTAGCCAGGTGTATAGTTTAATATTGGTTACTGTAGAATTTAGCAAGGCGTAAAAATAAATATTGGTTACTGTAGAATGTATCAAGGTGTATAGTTTAACATTGGTTACTGTAGAATGTATCAAGGTGTATAGTTTAACATTGGTTACTGTAGATTGTATCAAGGTGTATAGTTTAACATTGGTTACTGTAGCCAGGTGTATAGTTTAACATTGGTTACTGTAGAATGTATCAAGGTGTATAGTTTAACATTGGTTACTGTAGAATGTATCAAGGTGTATAGTTTAACATTGGTTACTGTAGATTGTATCAAGGTGTATAGTTTAACATTGGTTACTGTAGCCAGGTGTATAGTTTAACATTGGTTACTGTAGAATGTATCAAGGTGTATAGTTTAACATTGGTTACTGTAGATTGTATCAAGGTGTATAGTTTAACATTGGTTACTGTAGATTGTATCAAGGTGTATAGTTTAACATTGGTTACTGTAGATTGTATCAAGGTGTATAGTTTAACATTGGTTACTGTAGATTGTATCAAGGTGTATAGCTTGTACTCTAGAATGTAGCAGCCGCACCAATGTGTTGGATGAAACAGGTTCAACCCGGGTCCGTAGTGACGCCTGAAGCTCAGTGCCTTGGACCGCTTCGCCGCTTGGGAGGCCTCATGGCTGCTGCATTCTGATAAATGGTGTTACCATGGTGAAGAACTGGCAGGGAAGTTGACTGTACAATCTGCTTCCTGCTGTTCACGGAGAGGCAAGATCTATTCCTTAAAACAAGAAGCCCACTTAAACTTTTTAACTCGCTCATCAGTATGTTTTTTAAATGTTAGATCTTTGACAGAACCATCCGTTGAGTGAATACGTTGCCCATCTACAGTGAAGAGGCGACTCCGGGATGCTGGCCTTCTAGGCAGAGTTCCTCTGTCCAGTGTCTGTCTTCTTTTGCCCATCTTAATCTTTTCTATTTATTGGCCAGTCTGAGACATGGCATTTTCTTTGCAACATTGCCTAGAACCTCAGCATCCCGGTGTCGCCTTAATGAAGCTGCCAGTTGAGGACTTTTGAGGCATCTGTTTCTGTCACGCTCGTCTGATGAAGAAGGAGTGGACCAAGGTGCAGCGTGGTACGTGTTCATGATAATTTATTAAACCTGAACACTGAAACAAAATAACAAAGTAGAACAAAACGAAACAGTTCTGTCTGGTGCAAACACAAAACAGAAAACAACTACCCACAAAAACCATGTGGGAAAAAGCTACCTAAGTATGGTTCTCAATCAGAGACAACGATAGACAGCTGCCTCTGATTGAGAACCACACCCGGCCAAACACAAAGAAATACAAAACATAGAAAATTAACATAGAATCCCCACCCAAATCACACCCTGACCAAACCAAAAAAGAGACTCTACGAAGCTCTCTACGGTCAGGGCGTGACAGTTTCTCAAACTAGACACTCTAATGTACCTGTCCTCTTGCTCCGTTGTGCACCGGGGTCTCCCACTCCTCTTTCTATTCTGGTTAGAGCCCATTTGCGCTGTTCTGTGAAGTGAGTAGGACACAGCGTTGTACGCAATCTTCAGTTTCTCGCATGGAATAGCTTTAATTTCTCAGAACAAGAATAAACTGACGAGTTTCAGGAGACAGGTCTTTGTTTCTGGCCATTTTGAGTCTTTAATCAAACCCACAAATGCTGATGCTCCAGATACTCAACTAGTCTAAAGGTGGACAGTTTTATAGCTTCTTTAATCAGAACAACAGTTTTCAGCTGTGCTAACATAATTGCAAAAAGGGTCTTCTAATGATCAATTAGCCTTTTAAAATGATAAACTTGGATTAGCTAACACAACGAGCCATTGGAACACAGGAGTGATGGTTGCTGATAATGGGCCTCTGTACGCCTATGTAGATATTCCATTAAAATTGTCCGTTTCCAGCTACAATAGTCATTTAAAACATGAACAAATCTACACTGTATTTCTGATCAATTTGATGTTATTTTAATGGACGAAAAAAATTGTGTTTTTCTTTCAAAAACAAGGACATTTCTAAGTGACCACAAACTTTTGAACGGTAGAGTATATTTAGTTTTGCCGGCATTAAGTTTTAAATCAACAAGGGCATTCTGTAATCTAACAAAATCAGATTGCAGCTATAGCATAGCTAGGTCAATAGCCTGTGCAATGGCATACATAACCGTATCGTCTGCATACTTTCACGACTTCTTCCGAAGTCGATGCCTCTCCTTGTTCGGGTGGTGTTCGGCGGTCGACGTCACCGGTCTTCTAGCCATTGCCGATCGATTTGTCATTTTCCATTTGTTTTGTCTTGTTTTTCCCCCACACACCTGGTTTTTCATTTCCCAATTACTGGTCATGTATTTAACCCTCTGTTTTCCCCCCATGTCTTTGTGTGTGATTGTCATTTGCTCAGGTCGGTATGTTCCGGCTGGTTTGTACCGGGTGCTGTTTATCACCCATGTTTTTGTGGCAACCGTTCTTTTTGCACTTTGTAAATTGTTTTACTTTGTGTTGTCGAGTAAAGTGCATTTTTTCACTCATCTCTGCTCTCCTGCGCCTGACTTTCTACACCAGCTACACCCACCAGCCTGACACATTCAGATGATTATTACAGGATTTAATACACAGACCAATATTATTTATATTAGTTGTAAAAAAAAAGAGCAGGTCCCAAAATCCACCCCTGAGGTACACCATTCATAATATACAAGAAACTAGACATGATGCCGTCAGAAAGCACACATTGTGTCCTGTCTGTTAATTAGTTTCTTTAACCGTTTTGCAAAGACTCCTGATTCAGGCCCGTTTCAGACCGTCTTTGAATGAGTAGGGAATGGTCAATATTTTTTTATGATCTAGGTCATTTGACATATCATCCAAAAAACAAGCGTTAGTGGCTGAAATAGTTCTATGTCCAAATCTAAAACCAGATTGGTAAATATTAAGAATAGAGTGAGTTGTTCTTATCTGGGAGTTGGTCAGAGATTCTAATACCTAGGGTAGGCAAGATAACTTGGGGAATGGGGAGGGAGAAACCCTGAGTATTCTGCACCGGGATCAGGTATCAGTCAATATGAGGAGGGAGAAACCCTGTGTATTCTGGACCAGGATCAGGTATCAGTCAATATGAGGAGGGAGAAACCCTGTGTATTCTGGACCAGGATCAGGTATCAGTCAATATGAGGAGGGAGAAACCCTGTGTATTCTGGACCAGGATCAGTCAATATGAGGAGGGAGAAGCCCTGTGTATTCTGGACCAGGATCAGTCAATATGAGGAGGGAGAAACCCTGTGTATTCTGGACCAGGATCAGGTATCAGTCAATATGAGGAGGGAGAAACCCTGTGTATTCTGGACCAGGATCAGGTATCAGTCAATATGAGGAGGGAGAAACCCTGTGTATTCTGGACCAGGATCAGGTATCAGTCAATATGAGGAGGGAGAAACCCTGTGTATTCTGGACCAGGATCAGTCAATATGAGGAGGGAGAAGCCCTGTGTATTCTGGACCAGGATCAGTCAATATGAGGAGGGAGAAACCCTGTGTATTCTGGACCAGGATCAGGTATCAGTCAATATGAGGAGGGAGAAACCCTGTGTATTCTGGACCAGGATCAGGTATCAGTCAATATGAGGAGGGAGAAACCCTGTGTATTCTGGACCAGGATCAGGTATCAGTCAATATGAGGAGGGAGAAACCCTGTGTATTCTGGACCAGGATCAGGTATCAGTCAATATGAGGAGGGAGAAACCCTGTGTATTCTGCACCAGGATCAGGTATCAGTCAATATGAGGAGGGAGACACCCTGTGTATTCTGGACCAGGATCAGGTATCAGTCAATATGAGGAGGGAGACACCCTGTGTATTCTGGACCAGGATCAGGTATCAGTCAATATGGGGAGGGAGAAACCCTGAGTATTCTGAACCAGGATCAGGTATCAGTCAATATGAGGAGGGAGAAACCCTGTGTATTCTGGACCAGGATCAGGTATCAGTCAATATGGGGAGGGAGAAACCCTGAGTATTCTGAACCAGGATCAGGTATCAGTCAATATGGGGAGGGAGAAACCCTGAGTATTCTGAACCAGGATCAGGGAACTGCTGTTGAATGCGGGACAACACACAGGAAGATATGACCACTCTGACATGTTACCATGGTAGCCCCAATAGCACCAGACAAGTAGGTATGGCCACTCTGACATGTTACCATGGTAGCCCCAATAGCACCAGACAAGTAGGTATGGCCACTCTGACATGTTACCATGGTAGCCCCAATAGCACCAGACAAGTAGGTATGGCCACTCTGACATGTTACCATGGTAGCCCCAATAGCACCAGACAAGTAGGTATGGCCACTCTGACATGTTACCATGGTAGCCCCAATAGCACCAGACAAGAAGGTATGGCCACTCTGACATGTTACCATGGTAGCCCCAATAGCACCAGACAAGAAGGTATGGCCACTCTGACATGTTACCACGGTAGCCCCATTACCACCAGCCAAAATGCTAGACACAGTATTTGTATCGGCTGGAAATGACAATAAAAAAATGAAAGGTTCACATTGTTATATTAACAGAACACTGATTCTATTGTTTTATGTAAAGGGTTGTTTAATATACATGGCGCTGTGACTACGTCTGTAGTAACACTTTTATAGGAACAGCTCTCAAAACATTTAGTTTCGAATATCTACTTAAACTCAGCTGTTGCATTCTTGTCCTATTACTCTGTAGGCTGCTGATCTCCCCATACATCTGCCTGTAGTTAATGAACGTCAAGCTGCAGGAGGTCTGTTTGTTGTGGTTGAGTGGAAGGGGAAAACAGCTGCAGGAGGTCTGTTTGTTGTGGTTGAGTGGAAGGGGAAAACAGCTGCAGGAGGTCTGTTTGTTGTGGTTGAGTGGAAGGGGAAAACAGATGCAGGAGGTCTGTTTGTTGTGGTTGAGTGGAAGGGGAAAACAGATGCAGGAGGTCTGTTTGTTGTGGTTGAGTGGAAGGGGAGAACAGATGCAGGAGGTCTGTTTGTTGTGGTTGAGTGGAAGGGGAAAACAGATGCAGGAGGTCTGTTTGTTGTGGTTGAGTGGAAGGGGAAAACAGATGCAGGAGGTCTGTTTGTTGTGGTTGAGTGGAAGGGGAAACAGCTGCAGGAGGTCTGTTTGTTGTGGTTGAGTGGAAGGGGAAAACAGCTGCAGGAGGTCTGTTTGTTGTGGTTGAGTGGAAGGGGAAAACAGCTGCAGGAGGTTTATTTGTTGTGGTTGAGTGGAAGGGAAAACTGATGCAGGAGGTTTGTTTGTTGTGGTTGAGTGGAAGGGGAAAACAGCTGCAGGAGGTCTGTTTGTTGTGGTTGAGTGGAAGGGGAAAACAGCTGCAGGAGGTCTGTTTGTTGTGGTTGAGTGGAAGGGGAAAACAGCTGCAGGAGGTCTGTTTGTTGTGGTTGAGTGGAAGTGGAAAACAGATGCAGGAGGTCTGTTTGTTGTGGTTGAGTGGAAGGGGAGAACAGATCCAGGAGGTCTGTTTGTTGTGGTTGAGTGGAAGGGGAAAACAGATGCAGGAGGTCTGTTTGTTGTGGTTGAGTGGAAGGGGAAAACAGATGCAGGAGGTTTGTTTGTTGTGGTTGAGTGGAAGGGGAAAACAGATGCAGGGGGTTTGTTTGTTGTGGTTGAGTGGAAGGGGAAAACAGATGCAGGAGGTTTGTTTGTTGTGGTTGAGTGGAAGGGGAAAACAGATGCAGGAGGTCTGTTTGTTGTGGTTGAGTGGAAGGGGAAAACAGATGCAGGAGGTCTGTTTGTTGTGGTTGAGTGGAAGGGGAAAACAGCTGCAGGAGGTTTGTTTGTTGTGGTGGAGTGGAAGGGGAAAACAGCTGCAGGAGGTCTGTTTGTTGTGGTTGAGTGGAAGGGGAAAACAGCTGCAGGAGGTCTGTTTGTTGTGGTTGAGTGGAAGGGGAAAACAGCTGCAGGAGGTTTATTTGTTGTGGTGGAGTGGAAGGGGAAAACAGCTGCAGGAGGTCTGTTTGTTGTGGTTGAGTGGAAGTGGAAAACAGATGCAGGAGGTCTGTTTGTTGTGGTTGAGTGGAAGGGGAAAACAGCTGCAGGAGGTTTGTTTGTTGTGGTTGAGTGGAATGGGAAAACAGATGCAGGAGGTCTGTTTGTTGTGGTTGAGTGGAAGGGGAAAACAGCTGCAGGAGGTCTGTTTGTTGTGGTTGAGTGGAAGGGGAAAACAGCTGCAGGAGGTCTGTTTGTTGTGGTTGAGTGGAAGGGGAAAACAGATGCAGGAGGTTTGTTTGTTGTGGTGGAGTGGAAGGGGAAAACAGCTGCAGGAGGTCTGTTTGTTGTGGTTGAGTGGAAGGGGAAAACAGCTGCAGGAGGTCTGTTTGTTGTGGTTGAGTGGAAGGGGAAAACAGCTGCAGGAGGTCTGTGTGTTGTGGTTGAGTGGAAGGGGAAAACAGCTGCAGGAGGTTTGTTTGTTGTGGTTGAGTGGAAGGGGAAAACAGCTGCAGGAGGTCTGTTTGTTGTGGTTGAGTGGAAGGGGAAAACAGCTGCAGGAGGTTTGTTTGTTGTGGTCGAGTGGAAGGGGAAAACAGATGCAGGAGGTCTGTTTGTTGTGGTTGAGTGGAAGGGGAAAACAGCTGCAGGAGGTTTGTTTGTTGTGGTTGAGTGGAAGGGGAAAACAGCTGCAGGAGGTCTGTTTGTTGTGGTTGAGTGGAAGGGGAAAACAGCTGCAGGAGGTCTGTTTGTTGTGGTTGAGTGGAAGGGGAGAACAGCTGCAGGAGGTCTGTTTGTTGTGGTTGAGTGGAAGGGGAAAACAGATGCAGGTGAAGGCTCTGACAGATGGGTGTGTCTTGGTGATGGCAAGGACACACCCAAGAAACATCCCCATGTCTAACCCCCCCCCCCCCCCCAAGACAACTCACGTTCTGCCTTCTGTCATGGCCGCCAGTATTTCTTGAGGAGCAAGCCATAAAAATGAGGCTAAATAAGAGAGGGGCAGTTCTCCTTTAAAGGTGGCATCTAGGGACGGAGATACGTCTCTCAAGTATTCCATCAAGACACTAGGAGCAGGACACTCACTGCTACAGCCTGGATCTGAGAAATAATGAGATATATAGTGATGTATAGTGAGGGGCTCAGAGGCCACTGTGGACACTGTAGGTTTGTCTTTGGTACACAGAGAGATAGAGAGAGAGAGAGGGAGAGAGAGAGAGAGAAAGGGAGAGAGAGAGAGAGAGAGAGAGAGCGATAGATAGTGAGAGAGAGAGAGAGAGAGAAAGAGAGTGTGTGTCAGAGAGAGAGAGAGAGAGAGAGAGAGAGAGAGAGAGACAGAGAGAGCGAGAGAGAGAGAGAGAGAGAGAGAGAGAGAGAGAGAGAGAGATAGAGAGACCCAGTGACATCTGCTGTAACAGTGATCAAGCTGTGGATTGTTTAACTCTGTAGAGGATAGAGGGAATCATTAGTTCTCTGCTCCACTTATGACAAAAGGTGTTTTCTTAGACCATGTTCAGGGAGCAGGGAGCAGGAAAGAAAGGACATCGCCTAGTTAATGTTCTGTTCACGGTCGTAATAAAACCCAGATGAAGGCTATAGGTTGAAACATGTTTGTTTTAATAATTATCTTCTCTGGGATATGTGGGACGGTAGCGTCCCACCTCGCCAACAAATTCCTCAAACATACAAGTATTTTACACCATTTTAAAGATAAACTTCTGCTTAATGCAACCCCTGTGTCAGATTTCAAATAGGCTTTACCGCGAAAGCACACCTTGCGATTATGTTTGGTCAGCGCCAAGCCACCGAAAACCATACAGGCATTTTCCAACCAAGGAGAGGTGTTACAAAACTCAGAAATAGCGTTATAAATATTAACTTACCTTTGATGATCTTCATCCGAATGCACTCGCAGGAATCCCAGTTCCACAATAAAGGTTTGTTTTGTTCGATGAAGTCCATCATTTATGTCCGAATACCTCCTTTTTGTTTGCGCGTTTAGTCCAGTAATCCAAATGCACAATGCGCGGGCACTAAGTCCAGACGGAAAAGTCAAAAAAGTTCCATTAACGTTCGTAGAAACATGTCAAACGATGTATAGAATCAATCTTTAGGATGTTTTTATCATAAATCTTCAATAATATTCCAACCGGACAATTCCTTTGTCTTTAGAAATGAAAAAGACCGCAGTTCGCTCTCACGGCTGGCCGTGTGACTAAACTAATGGCATTCTGCCAGACAGCTCTTATTCGCTCCCCCTTCATAGTAGAAGCCTGAAACAACGTTCTAAAGACTGTTGACATCTAGTGGAAGCCTTGGGAAGTGCAATATGACCCCATAGACACTGTATATTGGATAGGCAATCACTTGAAAAACTACAAACCTCAGATTTCCCACTTCCTGGTTGGATTTGTTCTCATGTTTTTGCCTGCCATATGAGTTCTGTTATACTCACAGACATCATTCAAACAGTTTTAGAAAATTCAGAGTGTTTTCTATCCAACTCTACTAATTTTATGCATATTATATTGTTTGAGCCTGAGTAGCAGGTAATTTACTGTGGGCACCTTATTCATCCAAGCTGCTCAATACTGCCCCCCAGTCCCAAATTAGTTTTAAGATTTTTTTTCATCAACTTCCCAGCGTTCAAATGCTAGGGGGAAATTGTTCAGGGAGCAGAGAAAGACAGAGAAGACCTGGCTACTGTTCTGTTCACAGTGGTAGTAACACTCTGATGAAAGACCTGACTACTGTTCTGTTCTGTTCACAGTGGTAGTAACACTCTGATGAAAGACCTGACTACTGTTCTGTTCACAGTGGTAGTAACACTCTGATGAAAGACCTGACTACTGTTCTGTTCACAGTGGTAGTAACACTCTGATGAAAGACCTGACTACTGTTCTGTTCACAGTGGTAGTAACACCCTGATGAAAGACCTGACTACTGTTCTGTTCACAGTGGTAGTAACACTCTGATGAAAGACCTGACTACTGTTCTGTTCTGTTCACAGTGGTAGTAACACTCTGATGAAAGACCTGACTACTGTTCTGTTCTGTTCACAGTGGTAGTAACACTCTGATGAAAGACCTGACTACTGTTCTGTTCTGTTCACAGTGGTAGTAACACTCTGATGAAAGACCTGACTACTGTTCTGTTCTGTTCACAGTGGTAGTAACACTCTGATGAAAGACCTGACTACTGTTCTGTTCACAGTGGTAGTAACACTCTGATGAAAGACCTGACTACTGTTCTGTTCACAGTGGTAGTAACACTCTGATGAAAGACCTGACTACTGTTCTGTTCACAGTGGTAGTAACACTCTGATGAAAGACCTGACTACTGTTCTGTTCACAGTGGTAATAACACCCTGATGAAAGACCTGACTACTGTTCTGTTCACAGTGGTAGTAACACCCTGATGAAAGACCTGACTACTGTACTGTTCTGTTCACAGTGGTAGTAACACTCTGATGAAAGACCTGACTACTGTTCTGTTCTGTTCACAGTGGTAGTAACACTCTGATGAAAGACCTGACTACTGTTCTGTTCACAGTGGTAGTAACACTCTGATGAAAGACCTGACTACTGTTCTGTTCACAGTGGTAGTAACACTCTGATGAAAGACCTGACTACTGTACTGTTCACAGTGGTAGTAACACTCTGATGAAAGACCTGACTACTTCTCCTGTCTTATCCAGTGTCCTGTGTGAATTTAAGTATGCTCTCTCTAATTCTCTCCTTCTCTCTTTCTTTCTCTCTCGGAGGACCTGAGCCCTAGGACCATACGTCAGGACTACCGGGCATGATGACTCCTTGCTGTCCCCAGTCCACCTGGCCTTGCTGCTGTTCCAGTTTCAACTGTTCTGCCTGCGGTTATGGAACCCCTACCTGTCCCAGACCTGCTGTTTTCAACTCTTAATGATCGGCTATGAAAAGCCAACTGACATTTATTCCTGATTATTATTTGACCATGCTTGTCATTTATGAACATTTTGAACATCTTGGCCATGTTCTGTTATAATCTCCACCCGGCACAGCCAGAAGAGGACTGGCCACCCCTCATAGCCTGGTTCCTCTCTAGGTTTCTTCCTAGGTTTTGGCCTTTCTAGGGAGTTTTTCCTAGCCACCGTGCTTCTACACCTGCATTGCTTGCTGTTTGGGGTTTTAGGCTGGGTTTCTGTACAGCACTTCAAGATATTAGCTGATATACGAAGGGCTATATAAAATAAACTTGATTTGATTTTGATTTGATACAGTATCTAGTTAGTGATACAGTATCTAGTTAGTGACACAGACCAACCCTAGTTAGTGATACAGTATAACCCTAGTTAGTGATACAGTATAACCCTAGTTAGTGATACAGTATAACACTAGTTAGTGATACAGTATAACCCTAGTTAGTGATACAGAACAACCCTAGTTAGTGATACAGTATAACCCTAGTTAGTGATACAGTATTACCCTAGTTAGTGATACAGTATAACCCTAGTTAGTGATACAGTATTACCCTAGTTAGTGATACAGTATAACCCTAGTTAGTTATACTCTGCTATAAGACATGGGGTGATCCAATACCTAACAGACTATGTGTCTCTTCATATGTAGCCCTGAAAAATGTTCTATATGGAGCCACAAAGCACCGTTATGTTGAAGTGTGTAGCTAAGCAGGTTAATGGACCATGAGGTTATTTCAGGCTTCGCTTTGCTTGCTTTTCAAGTCATAAACTCAGTTTAAACTGTGTTTAATGTTTAAACTCTGTCTTTTGCCAAGATGGAGTCACAATAATTGTTTGTTTACTCCAGAGACTCAAAGCTGCTCACATCAGATCAGATTAATCAGA
>NW_024059993.1:25000-29099 GCF_016432855.1 Salvelinus namaycush
CTACACCTGAAACAAGGGAAGATATCTTCAATATCACCATCTACACCTGAAACAAGGGAAGATATCTTTAATATCACCATCTACACCTGAAACAAGGGAAGATATCTTCAATATCACCATCTACACCTGAAACAAGGGAAGATATCTTCAATATCACCATCTACACCTGAAACAAGGGAAGATATCTTCAATATCACCATCCACACCTGAAACAAGGGAAGATATCTTCAATATCACCATCTACACCTGAAACAAGGGAAGAAGATATCTTCAATATCACCATCCACACCTGAAACAAGGGAAGATATCTTCAATATCACCATCTACACCTGAAACAAGGGAAGATATCTTCAAAATCACCATCTACACCTGAAACAAGGGAAGATATCTTCAATATCACCATCTACACCTGAAACAAGGGAAGATATCTTCAATATCACCATCTACACCTGAAACAAGGGAAGATATCTTCAATATCACGATCTACACCTGAAACAAGGGAAGATATCTTCAATATCACCATCCACACCTGAAACAAGGGAAGATATCTTCAATATCACCATCTACACCTGAAACAAGGGAAGATATCTTCAATATCACCATCTACACCTGAAACAAGGGAAGATATCTTCAATATCACCATCTACACCTGAAACAAGGGAAGATATATTCAATATCACCATCTACACCTGAAACAAGGGTAGATATCTTCAATATCACCATCTACACCTGAAACAAGGGAAGATATCTTCAATATCACCATCTACACCTGAAACAAGGGAAGATATCTTCAATATCACCATCCACACCTGAAACAAGGGAAGATATCTTCAATATCACCATCTACACCTGAAACAAGGGAAGATATCTTCAATATCACCATCTACACTTGAAACAAGGGAAGATATCTTCAATATCACCATCTACACCTGAAACAAGGGAAGATATCTTCAATATCACCATCTACACCTGAAACAAGGGAAGATATCTTCAATATCACCATCTACACCTGAAACAAGGGAAGATATCTTCAATATCACCATCTACACCTGAAACAAGGGAAGATATCTTCAATATCACCATCTACACCTGAAACAAGGGAAGATATCTTCAATATCACCATCTACACCTGAAACAAGGGAAGATATCTTCAATATCACCATCTACACCTGAAACAAGGGAAGATATCTTCAATATCACCATTTACGCCTGAAACGAGGGAAGATATCTTCAATATCACCATCTACGCCTGAAACGAGGGAGGATATCTTCAATATCACCATCTACACCTGAAACGAGGGAGGATATCTTCAATATCACCATCTACACCTGAAACGAGGGAAGATATCTTCAATATCACCATCTACACCTGAAACAAGGGAAGATATCTTCAATATCACCATCTACACCTGAAACAAGGGAAGATATCTTCAATATCACCATCTACACCTGAAACAAGGGAAGATATATTCAATATCACCATCTACACCTGAAACAAGGGAAGATATCTTCAATATCACCATCTACACCTGAAACGAGGGAAGATATCTTCAATATCACCATCTACACCTGAAACGAGGGAAGATATCTTCAATATCACCATTTACACCTGAAACGAGGGAAGATATCTTCAATATCACCATCTTCACTTGAAACGAGGGAAGATATCTTCAATATCACCATCTACACCTGAAACGAGGGAGGATATCTTCAATATCACCATCTACACCTGAAACGAGGGAAGATATCTTCAATATCACCATCTACACCTGAAACGAGGGAAGATATCTTCAATATCACCATCTACACCTGAAACGAGGGGAGATATCTTCAATATCACCATCTACACCTGAAACGAGGGAAGATATCTTCAATATCACCATCTACACCTGAAACAAGGGAAGATATCTTCAATATCACCATCTACACCTGAAACAAGGGAAGATATCTTCAATATCACCATCTACACCTGAAACAAGGGAAGATATCTTCAATATCACCATCTACACCTGAAACAAGGGAAGATATCTTCAATATAACCATCTACACCTGAAACAAGGGAAGATATCTTCAATATCACCATCTACACCTGAAACAAGGGAAGATATCTTCAATATCACCATCTACACCTGAAACAAGGGAAGATATCTTCAATATCACCATCCACACCTGAAACAAGGGAAGATATCTTTAATATCACCATCTACACCTGAAACAAGGGAAGATATCTTCAATATCACCATCCACACCTGAAACAAGGGAAGATATCTTCAATATCACCATCTACACCTGAAACAAGGGAAGATATCTTCAATATCACCATCTATACCTGAAACAAGGGAAGATATCTTCAATATCACCATCTACACCTGAAACAAGGGAAGATATCTTCAATATCACCATCTACACCTGAAACAAGGGAAGATATCTTCAATATCACCATCTACACCTGAAACAAGGGAAGATATCTTCAATATCACCATCTACACCTGAAACAAGGGAAGATATCTTCAATATCACCATCTACACCTGAAACAAGGGAAGATATCTTCAATATCACCATCTACACCTGAAACAAGGGAAGATATCTTCAATATCACCATCTACACCTGAAACAAGGGAAGATATCTTCAATATCACCATCTACACCTGAAACAAGGGAAGATATCTTCAATATCACCATCTACACCTGAAACAAGGGAAGATATCTTCAATATCACCATCTACACCTGAAACAAGGGAAGATATCTTCAATATCACCATCTACACCTGAAACAAGGGAAGATATCTTCAATATCACCATCTACACCTGAAACAAGGGAAGATATCTTCAATATCACCATCTACACCTGAAACAAGGGAAGATATCTTCAATATCACCATCTACACCTGAAACAAGGGAAGATATCTTCAATATCACCATCTACACCTGAAACAAGGGAAGATATCTTCAATATCACCATCTACACCTGAAACAAGGGAAGATATCTTCAATATCACCATCTACACCTGAAACAAGGGAAGATATCTTCAATATCACCATCTACACCTGAAACAAGGGAAGATATCTTCAATATCACCATCTACACCTGAAACAAGGGAAGATATCTTCAATATCACCATCTACACCTGAAACAAGGGAAGATATCTTCAATATCACCATCTACACCTGAAACAAGGGAAGATATCTTCAATATCACCATCTACACCTGAAACAAGGGAAGATATCTTCAATATCACCATCTACACCTGAAACAAGGGAAGATATCTTCAATATCACCATCCTACACCTGAAAAAAGGGAAGATATCTTCAATATCACCATCTACACCTGAAACAAGGGAAGATATCTTCAATATCACCATCTACACCTGAAACAAGGGAAGATATCTTCAATATCACCATCTACACCTGAACAAGGGAAGATATCTTCAATATCACCATCTACACCTGGGAAGATATCTTCAATATCACCATCTACACCTGAAACAAGGGAAGATATCTTCAATATCACCATCTACACCTGAAAACAAGGGAAGATATCTTCAATATCCCATCTACACCTGAAACAAGGAAGATATCTTCAATATCACCATCTACACCTGAAACAAGGGGAAGATATCTTCAATATCACCATCTACACCGAAACAAGGGAAGATATCTTCAATATCACCATCTACACCTGAAACAGGGAAGATATCTTCAATATCACCATCTACACCTGAAACAAGGGAAGATATCTTCAATATCACCATCACACTGAAAGAATACAATAGACAAATACAAGGGAAGAGATCTTCAATATCACCATCTACACCTGAAACAAGGGAAGATATCTTCAATATCACCATCCACCTGAAACAAGGGAAGATATCTTCAGTATCACCATCTACACCTGAAACAAGGGAAGATATCTTCAATATCACATCCACACTGAAACAAGGGAAGATATCTTCAATATCACCATCTACACCTGAAACAAGGGAAGATATTCTTCAATATTCACCATCTACACCTGAAACAAGGGGAAGAGTATCTTCAATATCACCATCTACACCTGAAACAAGGGAAGATATCTTCAATCACCATCTACCATCTAC
>NW_024059994.1:0-29079 GCF_016432855.1 Salvelinus namaycush
ACATTTCTAAAATTATCCTTACTGTGCAATACAGGGTTCGCCAAGCGAAGCTATAGCAAACAAAATGGCGGATTATGCGTTTAAAATATTTCGACAGAACAATGATTTATCATATTAAATATTTCTTACTATGAGGTGATTTTCCATCAGATTCTTGGGCAATGTATCCTTTCTTGGGTCTAATCTTCTTTTGGTCGAAAGATGTCCTCTGTCCGTCGAAATGCCCACTAACGTTCGACCGGGACCCCGAAACGTGCCCAAAGCTTCAAAGAGCATCACATATAAATTCCTCAAAATCGCACTAAACGGATATAAATTGCTATAAAACGGTTTAAATTAACTACGTTATGATGTTTCTAACTCCTATATCGAATTAAATTACAGACGGATACATTTCACGTTGATAACCGAGCCTCTGAAAATGGCATCCCGAGGTCCTCTTCTGCGTAATGGCAAGAGTCGAAAGGGGGGCTACCCTCACTCCTTGGCCTTTTATAACCTCTGAGAGCTACGCAGAAAGCCCATTCCACTTCTCATTGGTTACTGACATCCAGGGGAAGGCGGGTGCAGTTCATGTCGTTCCATAGGATATACACAGACTTTTAAAACTGATCTGAAATCAGAGCTTCGCTCTCAGACCATCGCAGTACCTGTCATGGATTTCGCTGTAGAAAGAGTTCTGGGTCACCCACAGACAAAATTCCAACGGCTATAGAAACTAGAGAGTGTTTTCTATCCAATAGAATTAATAATATGCATATTGTACGATCAAGAATTGAGCACGAGGCAGTTTAATTTGGCGACACCCGGAAAAAAAAAATGCTAACTGCTCCCCCTATTGACAAAAGGTTAAAGAAAAAAATGTCTGCTATATAAAATCTTCCCCTACTTGTCTGCTTGTCAAGTACGAAGTCGGATTTCAAATCGGGGCTACCAATCTGTAACTAGAGCTATTTTCGTAACCCATCGTCTGTCTTTCAAGCCTTTGTAAAACATGTCAGAACTTAGCAGATTCATTCAATTCCAAACAACTATCATTTTGACCACTAAACCAAAGAGTTAGACAAAAATATTTTGGATTAAATCCTTCCTCTACTTTTGCTTGTCAAATGTGGAAACAGTTTATTCAGTATGGAACTTACGTTACAGCAGTTTTACTAATGCTACCACGTTTTTTTCAAACTTTCCCAAAAAACTGCTGTTTTGACCCCTTTCGCAACATTTTAAAGAAAATAATGTCTGCTATATAAAATCTTCCCCTACTTGTCTGCTTGTCAAGTACGAAGTCGGATTTCAAATCGGGGCTACCAATCTGTAACTAGAGCTATTTTCGTAACCCATCGTCTGTCTTTCAAGCCTTTGTAAAACATGTCAGAAGTTAGCAGATTCATTCAATTCCAAACAACTATCATTTTGACCACTAAACCAAAGAGTTAGACAAAAATATTTTGGATTAAATCCTTCCTCTCCTTTTGCTTGTCAAATGTGGAAACAGTTTATTCAGTATGGAACTTACGTTACAGCAGTTTTACTAATGCTACCACGTTTTTTTCAAACTTTCCCAAAAAACTGCTGTTTTGACCCCTTTCGCAACATTTTAAAGAAAATAATGTCTGCTATATAAAATCTTCCCCTACTTGTCTGCTTTTCAAGTACGAAGTCGGATTTCAAATCGGGGCTACCAATCTGTAACTAGAGCTATTTTCGTAACCCATCGTCTGTCTTTCAAGCCTTTGTAAAACATGTCAGAAGTTAGCAGATTCATTCAATTCCAAACAACTATCATTTTGACCACTAAACCAAAGAGTTAGACAAAAATATTTTGGATTAAATCCTTCCTCTACTTTTGCTTGTCAAATGTGGAAACAGTTTATTCAGTATGGAACTTACGTTACAGCAGTTTTACTAATGCTACCACGTTTTTTTCAAACTTTCCCAAAAAACTGCTGTTTTGACCCCTTTCGCAACATTTTAAAGAAAATAATGTCTGCTATATAAAATCTTCCCCTACTTGTCTGCTTGTCAAGTACGAAGTCGGATTTCAAATCGGGGCTACCAATCTGTAACTAGAGCTATTTTCGTAACCCATCGTCTGTCTTTCAAGCCTCTGTAAAACATGTCAGAAGTTAGCAGATTCATTCAATTCCAAACAACTATCATTTTGACCACTAAACCAAAGAGTTAGACAAAAATATTTTGGATTAAATCCTTCCTCTACTTTTGCTTGTCAAATGTGGAAACAGTTTATTCAGTATGGAACTTACGTTACAGCAGTTTTACTAATGCTACCACGTTTTTTTCAAACTTTCCCAAAAAACTGCTGTTTTGACCCCTTTCGCAACATTTTAAAGAAAATAATGTCTGCTATATAAAATCTTCCCCTACTTGTCTGCTTGTCAAGTACGAAGTCGGATTTCAAATCGGGGCTACCAATCTGTAACTAGAGCTATTTTCGTAACCCATCGTCTGTCTTTCAAGCCTTTGTAAAACATGTCAGAAGTTAGCAGATTCATTCAATTCCAAACAACTATCATTTTGACCACTAAGCCAAAGAGTTAGACAAAAATATTTTGGATTAAATCCTTCCTCTCCTTTTGCTTGTCAAATGTGGAAACAGTTTATTCAGTATGGAACTTACGTTACAGCAGTTTTACTAATGCTACCACGTTTTTTTCAAACTTTCCCAAAAAACTGCTGTTTTGACCCCTTTCGCAACATTTTAAAGAAAATAATGTCTGCTATATAAAATCTTCCCCTACTTGTCTGCTTTTCAAGTACGAAGTCGGATTTCAAATCGGGGCTACCAATCTGTAACTAGAGCTATTTTCGTAACCCATCGTCTGTCTTTCAAGCCTCTGTAAAACATGTCAGAAGTTAGCAGATTCATTCAATTCCAAACAACTATCATTTTGACCACTAAACTAAAGAGTTAGACAAAAATATTTTGGATTAAATCCTTCCTCTACTTTTGCTTGTCAAATGTGGAAACAGTTTATTCAGTATGGAACTTACGTTACAGCAGTTTTACTAATGCTACCACGTTTTTTTCAAACTTTCCCAAAAAACTGCTGTTTTGACCCCTTTCGCAATCATTTTAAAGAAAATAATGTCTGCTATATAAAATCTTCCCCTACTTGTCTGCTTGTCAAGTACGAAGTCGGATTTCAAATCGGGGCTACCAATCTGTAACTAGAGCTATTTTCGTAACCCATCGTCTGTCTTTCAAGCCTTTGTAAAACATGTCAGAAGTTAGCAGATTCATTCAATTCCAAACAACTATCATTTTGACCACTAAAGCCAAAGAGTTAGACAAAAATATTTTGGATTAAATCCTTCCTCTCCTTTTGCTTGTCAAATGTGGAAACAGTTTATTCAGTATGGAACTTACGTTACAGCAGTTTTACTAATGCTACCACGTTTTTTTCAAACTTTCCCAAAAAACTGCTGTTTTGACCCCTTTCGCAATCATTTTAAAGAAAATAATGTCTGCTATATAAAATCTTCCCCTACTTGTCTGCTTGTCAAGTACGAAGTCGGATTTCAAATCGGGGCTACCAATCTGTAACTAGAGCTATTTTCGTAACCCATCGTCTGTCTTTCAAGCCTCTGTAAAACATGTCAGAAGTTAGCAGATTCATTCAATTCCAAACAACTATCATTTTGACCACTAAACCAAAGAGTTAGACAAAAATATTTTGGATTAAATCCTTCCTCTACTTTTGCTTGTCAAATGTGGAAACAGTTTATTCAGTATGGAACTTACGTTACAGCAGTTTTACTAATGCTACCACGTTTTTTTCAAACTTTCCCAAAAAACTGCTGTTTTGACCCCTTTCGCAATCATTTTAAAGAAAATAATGTCTGCTATATAAAATCTTCCCCTACTTGTCTGCTTTTCAAGTACGAAGTCGGATTTCAAATCGGGGCTACCAATCTGTAACTAGAGCTATTTTCGTAACCCATCGTCTGTCTTTCAAGCCTCTGTAAAACATGTCAGAAGTTAGCAGATTCATTTAATTCCAAACAACTATCATTTTGACCACTAAGCCAAAGAGTTAGACAAAATATTTTGGATTAAATCCTTCCTCTCCTTTTGCTTGTCAAATGTGGAAACAGTTTATTCAGTATGGAACTTACGTTACAGCAGTTTTACTAATGCTACCACGTTTTTTTCAAACTTTCCCAAAAAACTGCTGTTTTGACCCCTTTCGCAACATTTTAAAGAAAATAATGTCTGCTATATAAAATCTTCCCCTACTTGTCTGCTTTTCAAGTACGAAGTCGGATTTCAAATCGGGGCTACCAATCTGTAACTAGAGCTATTTTCGTAACCCATCGTCTGTCTTTCAAGCCTCTGTAAAACATGTCAGAAGTTAGCAGATTCATTTAATTCCAAACAACTATCATTTTGACCACTAAAGTAAATAGTTAGACAAAATATTTTGGATTAAATCCTTCCTCTTCTTTTGCTTGTCAAATGTGGAAACAGTTTATTCAGTATGGAACTTACGTTACAGCAGTTTTACTAATGCTACCACGTTTTTTTCAAACTTTCCCAAAAAACTGCTGTTTTGACCCCTTTCGCATCATTTTAAGAAAATAATGTCTGCTATATAAAATCTTCCCCTACTTGTCTGCTTGTCAAGTACGAAGTCGGATTTCAAATCGGGGCTACCAATCTGTAACTAGAGCTATTTTCGTAACCCATCGTCTGTCTTTCAAGCCTTTGTAAAACATGTCAGAAGTTAGCAGATTCATTCAATTCCAAACAACTATCATTTTGACCACTAAGCCAAAGAGTTAGACAAAAATATTTTGGATTAAATCCTTCCTCTCCTTTTGCTTGTCAAATGTGGAAACAGTTTATTCAGTATGGAACTTACGTTACAGCAGTTTTACTAATGCTACCACGTTTTTTTCAAACTTTCCCAAAAAAACTGCTGTTTTGACCCCTTTCGCATCATTTTAAAGAAAATAATGTCTGCTATATAAAATCTTCCCCTACTTGTCTGCTTGTCAAGTACGAAGTCGGATTTCAAATCGGGGCTACCAATCTGTAACTAGAGCTATTTTCGTAACCCATCGTCTGTCTTTCAAGCCTTTGTAAAACATGTCAGAAGTTAGCAGATTCATTCAATTCCAAACAACTATCATTTTGACCACTAAGCCAAAGAGTTAGACAAAAATATTTTGGATTAAATCCTTCCTCTCCTTTTGCTTGTCAAATGTGGAAACAGTTTATTCAGTATGGAACTTACGTTACAGCAGTTTTACTAATGCTACCACGTTTTTTTCAAACTTTCCCAAAAAACTGCTGTTTTGACCCCTTTCGCAATCATTTTAAAGAAAATAATGTCTGCTATATAAAATCTTCCCCTACTTGTCTGCTTGTCAAGTACGAAGTCGGATTTCAAATCGGGGCTACCAATCTGTAACTAGAGCTATTTTCGTAACCCATCGTCTGTCTTTCAAGCCTTTGTAAAACATGTCAGAAGTTAGCAGATTCATTCAATTCCAAACAACTATCATTTTGACCACTAAACCAAAGAGTTAGACAAAAATATTTTGGATTAAATCCTTCCTCTCCTTTTGCTTGTCAAATGTTGGAAACAGTTTATTCAGTATGGAACTTACGTTACAGCAGTTTTACTAATGCTACCACGTTTTTTTCAAACTTTCCCAAAAAACTGCTGTTTTGACCACTTTCGCAACATTTTAAAGAAAAAAATGTCTGCTATATAAAATCTTCCCCTACTTGTCTGCTTTTCAAGTACGAAGTCGGATTTCAAATCGGGGCTACCAATCTGTAACTAGAGCTATTTTCGTAACCCATCGTCTGTCTTTCAAGCCTCTGTAAAACATGTCAGAAGTTAGCAGATTCATTTAATTCCAAACAACTATCATTTTGACCACTAAAGCTAAAGAGTTAGACAAAATATTTTGGATTAAATCCTTCCTCTCTTTTGCTTGTCAAATGTGGAAACAGTTTATTCAGTATGGAACTTACGTTACAGCAGTTTTACTAATGCTACCACGTTTTTTTCAAACTTTCCCAAAAAACTGCTGTTTTGACCCCTTTCGCATCATTTTAAAGAAAATAATGTCTGCTATATAAAATCTTCCCCTACTTGTCTGCTTGTCAAGTACGAAGTCGGATTTCAAATCGGGGCTACCAATCTGTAACTAGAGCTATTTTCGTAACCCATCGTCTGTCTTTCAAGCCTCTGTAAAACATGTCAGAAGTTAGCAGATTCATTTAATTCCAAACAACTATCATTTTGATCACTAAAGTAAATAGTTAGACAAAATATTTTGGATTAAATCCTTCCTCTTCTTTTGCTTGTCAAATGTGGAAACAGTTTATTCAGTATGGAACTTACGTTACAGCAGTTTTACTAATGCTACCACGTTTTTTTCAAACTTTCCCAAAAAACTGCTGTTTTGACCACTTTCGCAACATTTTAAAGAAAAAAATGTCTGCTATATAAAATCTTCCCCTACTTGTCTGCTTTTCAAGTACGAAGTCGGATTTCAAATCGGGGCTACCAATCTGTAACTAGAGCTATTTTCGTAACCCATCGTCTGTCTTTCAAGCCTCTGTAAAATTTTAGAAGTTAGCAGATTCATTCAATTCCAAACAACTATCATTTTGACCACTAAACCAAAGAGTTAGACAAAAATATTTTGGATTAAATCCTTCCTCTACTTTTGCTTGTCAAATGTGGAAACAGTTTATTCAGTATGGAACTTACGTTACAGCAGTTTTACTAATGCTACCACGTTTTTTTCAAACTTTCCCAAAAAACTGCTGTTTTGACCCCTTTCGCATCATTTTAAAGAAAATAATGTCTACTATATAAAATCTTCCCCTACTTGTCTGCTTGTCAAGTACGAAGTCGGATTTCAAATCGGGGCTACCAATCTGTAACTAGAGCTATTTTCGTAACCCATCGTCTGTCTTTCAAGCCTCTGTAAAACATGTCAGAAGTTAGCAGATTCATTTAAGTTCCAAACAACTATCATTTTGATCACTAAAGTAAATAGTTAGACAAAATATTTTGGATTAAATCCTTCCTCTTCTTTTGCTTGTCAAATGTGGAAACAGTTTATTCAGTATGGAACTTACGTTACAGCAGTTTTACTAATGCTACCACGTTTTTTTCAAACTTTCCCAAAAAACTGCTGTTTTGACCCCTTTCGCATCATTTTAAAGAAAATAATGTCTGCTATATAAAATCTTCCCCTACTTGTCTGCTTGTCAAGTACGAAGTCGGATTTCAAATCGGGGCTACCAATCTGTAACTAGAGCTATTTTCGTAACCCATCGTCTGTCTTTCAAGCCTTTGTAAAACATGTCAGAAGTTAGCAGATTCATTCAATTCCAAACAACTATCATTTTGACCACTAAGCCAAAGAGTTAGACAAAAATATTTTGGATTAAATCCTTCCTCTCCTTTTGCTTGTCAAATGTGGAAACAGTTTATTCAGTATGGAACTTACGTTAGCAGCAGTTTTACTAATGCTACCACGTTTTTTTCAAACTTTCCCAAAAAACTGCTGTTTTGACCCCTTTCGCATCATTTTAAAGAAAATAATGTCTGCTATATAAAATCTTCCCCTACTTGTCTGCTTGTCAAGTACGAAGTCGGATTTCAAATCGGGGCTACCAATCTGTAACTAGAGCTATTTTCGTAACCCATCGTCTGTCTTTCAAGCCTCTGTAAAACTTTAGAAGTTAGCAGATTCATTCAATTCCAAACAACTATCATTTTGACCACTAAACCAAAGAGTTAGACAAAAATATTTTGGATTAAATCCTTCCTCTACTTTTGCTTGTCAAATGTGGAAACAGTTTATTCAGTATGGAACTTACGTTACAGCAGTTTTACTAATTCTACCACGTTTTTTTCAAACTTTCCCAAAAAACTGCTGTTTTGACCCCTTTCGCATCATTTTAAAGAAAATAATGTCTGCTATATAAAATCTTCCCCTACTTGTCTGCTTGTCAAGTACGAAGTCGGATTTCAAATCGGGGCTACCAATCTGTAACTAGAGCTATTTTCGTAACCCATCGTCTGTCTTTCAAGCCTCTGTAAAACATGTCAGAAGTTAGAAGATTCATTTAGTTCCAAACAACTATCATTTTGATCACTAAAGTAAATAGTTAGACAAAATATTTTGGATTAAATCCTTCCTCTTCTTTTGCTTGTCAAATGTGGAAACAGTTTTTTCAGTATGGAACTTACGTTACAGCAGTTTTACTAATGCTACCACGTTTTTTTCAAACTTTCCCAAAAAACTGCTGTTTTGACCCCTTTCGCATCATTTTAACTTCTCTAGGCTAGCTGGGACGTTAGCGTCCCATCTGGCTAACATCCGGTGAAATAGCATAGCGCAAAGATTCTAAATACACCATTCGTAGTATTAAACGTTCTTGTAAATACATGTATCTAACATCATTTAAAAGCTTATCTACTTCTTAATCCAACAGTGGTGTCAGATTTCAATAATGCTTTTCGGCGAAAGCATACCTTACGATAATCTGACGACAGCGCGCCAGACACACAAGTATAACTAGCATTTTCCAACCAAACAGTAGCGTCACAAAAGTCAGAAATAGCAATAAAATTATCAATTACCTGTAAAAATCTTCTTCTTTTGGCAATACAAAAGGTCCAATCTTCACAATGAATGGTCATTTTGTTCGATATTTTTTTTTTTTATAGCATAACACGACACATTTTGTAAACGGCTTGTGTCATGAGTTTCGACTCCTTCAACTTTCGACGAAACAGTTGATGTAATTACTCACACTAGATGTACCTGTATCTAGTCAAGGTGGGTTTCATTGTAATCCTCTGTTTGTTAGTAACACAACCATACATGATGGTTATTTCTACGGGACATATTGACCGAAATGAACTGATTTGAACACACCAAACAATGACCTCATTGAGCGCCTATGACATGACCAGTGCTTCTTTGATTGACTGTATTTTGGCCCAATGACCACTGATCGTCTTGAAATCTAGTTTGGTAGAGAGCCAATGAGCCGAGGTAAACAACAATATCTAATGGTTATATCTGGGAAGACCCGGTCTTGAACGAAAGTCACGCGTTATGCAGACATTCGCCATTGAAATTTCTACCCGAAGGAGCCACGTTGTTTGCGCTAACATTCGCCATTGAAATTTCTACCCGAAGGAGCCACGTTGTTTGCGCGTTAGCAGTATTGAGTCAAGATCATTTTCCTCTATATTATTGAAATAATTATGGCGAGTAAATCTGGAAAATCAAAGGCAAAGTCCAGCTATACAGATCTACATGCAATTATTGATGAGATTGCTAGAGAAAGTGACACAGATTTACAAGAAGATGTATCAGATTGTGTGTCAAGTTTGGACTCCCAATTTGAGGACATGTTTTTGTATGGAGAAGACGCAATTCTCGATTGGTAAGTAACTCTCATGCTGTTGTTTGAAAATAATACCAAAATGATTTTGTTTCACTACTCAATATATAATCTGTGTGTCTGTATATATGAGATATTTTACATTTATTTGATCTAAACATGGAATAGAACCACAGATCCCCAAAATGATTTTGTTTCACTACTCAATATATAATCTGTGTGTCTGTATATATGAGATATTTTACATTTATTTGATCTAAACATGGAATAGAACCACAGATCCCCAAAATGATTTTGTTTCACTACTCAATATATAATCTGTGTGTCTGTATATATGAGATATTTTACATTTATTTGATCTAAACATGGAATAGAACCACAGATCCCCAAAATGATTTTGTTTCACTACTCAATATATAATCTGTGTGTCTGTGTCTTTATTTCACAGTCCCTCCGATTCTGATTGGGAGCCCCCACTGCCAAGTTGCCCATCCCCCAGGGGAGCTTGTTCATTTAGCCGGACCCCTGCTGTCTCCGGCTCCACATCTACCCCCGCCCTGCCAGGTGTGACAAAGAAGCGGAGATGGGGAAGAGATACACCTGCAATCAGAGAGGAGGAGGGTCGTTGGCACTCTGTGCTGGAGGAGGATGTGGCGCCTCCACCTCCATTATTCAGACCAAAGAGGCCATTAGGCCCAAAGCTGGATATGACATCTAAGTATAGCCCCATGCAGCTTTTCCAGCTGTTTTTCACCTCATCTGTTGTTGATTCCCTGGTGTTGAACACTAACAAGTATGGTGCTAAGAAGCAGGCAGGCAAGAAAGAGGGATGGAAGCCCATTTCCATGTCAGATCTTTTTTGTTTCCTGTCAATGGTCATTTACATGGGTATTGTGAAGTTGAAAACCCTGAAAGACTACTGGAAAACTGCTCCCCTCTATCAACTGCCTTTACAAGACATTTTTCTATCACTTCATTGACATTGCTGTGGTGAATTCCTTCATCCTCCAGAAGGAAATGGCTAAGAGCCGTGGACAGCCCCACATCTCACAGCTAGCCTTCCGAGAGCTGCTCATCCAGGAGCTTGCTTGCTACAGCAAGTCTACTGCAGCACCTTCTGGCCCCTCTACCTCTGCTGTTCACCTGCCCAGATTCATCTCTGCAGGCATGAATGTGCCTCAGGGCAAAAAGGGCACCGTGGGGAGGCGTCGATGTGTGCTTTGTCACAGGAAATGCCCCATCACCTGCACCACCTGTTCAGTAACCCTCTGCTTTACAGCAGAAAGAGACTGCTATTGGGCATGGCATCAGCAGAACAATATTATGTAGAGGACTGAGGGTCTTCACAATATTGTATATTATACTTTGAATGTGTGTAAATAGTTACCCTTGTTATTTAATTTTTTTTCAAATTTTCAAATTTTTATATTATTATTATTATTTTTTGTTGGGGTGTGTGTTAGAATAGCATTTTAGTATTTTGTATATAGTCATTTAGTTCAAAATGTATCACTGTACCAATTTGGCCATTTGGGTACATTTGGGCAACTTGTGTGGGACACCTGGGTGACTACATGCTCAATGTCATGTAGCTCACTCGTTCCTGAAGATATCGTTTTGAAACTTTTTTCTAATACTGTTGCCATCTTATGTTCTGCATCAGAATTATCCCCAGCATCATATCTGAATGTTTGCCTGTTCTTGTTCAGTTGAAAGATGATGCAACAACAATAAAAACAAAAAACGTATGTTTATTTCCTTGTATTTTCTTCTACCAGATCTATTGTGTTATATTCTCCTACATTCAATTCACATTTCCACAAATTTCAGAGTGTTTCCTTTCAAATGATACCAAGAATATGCCTATCCTTGCCTATGGGGCTGAGCTACAGACAGTTAGATTTGGGTATGTCTTCAGGCGGAAATTGAGAGAAGGGGGGGGGTATCCCAAAGAAGTTAAAGAAAATAATGTCTGCTATATAAAATCTTCCCCAACTTGTCTGCTTGTCAAGTACGAAGTCGGATTTCAAATCGGGGCTACCAATCTGTAACTAGAGCTATTTTCGTAACCCATCGTCTGTCTTTCAAGCCTTTGTAAAACATGTCAGAAGTTAGCAGATTCATTCAATTCCAAACAACTATCATTTTGACCACTAAGCCAAAGAGTTAGACAAAAATATTTTGGATTAAATCCTTCCTCTCCTTTGGCTTGTCAAATGTGGAAACAGTTTATTCAGTATGGAACTTACGTTAGAGCAGTTTTACTAATGCTACCACGTTTTTTTCAAACTTTCCCAATAAACTGCTGTTTTGACCCCTTTCGCATCATTTTAAAGAAAATAATGTCTGCTATATAAAATCTTCCCCAACTTGTCTGCTTGTCAAGTACGAAGTCGGATTTCAAATCGGGGCTACCAATCTGTAACTAGAGCTATTTTCGTAACCCATCGTCTGTCTTTCAAGCCTTTGTAAAACATGTCAGAAGTTAGCAGATTCATTCAATTCCAAACAACTATCATTTTGACCACTAAGCCAAAGAGTTAGACAAAAATATTTTGGATTAAATCCTTCCTCTCCTTTGGCTTGTCAAATGTGGAAACAGTTTATTCAGTATGGAACTTACGTTAGAGCAGTTTTACTAATGCTACCACGTTTTTTTCAAACTTTCCCAAAAAACTGCTGTTTTGACCCCTTTCGCATCATTTTAAAGAAAATAATGTCTGCTATATAAAATCTTCCCCAACTTGTCTGCTTGTCAAGTACGAAGTCGGATTTCAAATCGGGGCTACCAATCTGTAACTAGAGCTATTTTCGTAACCCATCGTCTGTCTTTCAAGCCTTTGTAAAACATGTCAGAAGTTAGCAGATTCATTCAATTCCAAACAACTATCATTTTGACCACTAAGCCAAAGAGTTAGACAAAAATATTTTGGATTAAATCCTTCCTCTCCTTTGGCTTGTCAAATGTGGAAACAGTTTATTCAGTATGGAACTTACGTTAGAGCAGTTTTACTAATGCTACCACGTTTTTTTCAAACTTTCCCAATAAACTGCTGTTTTGACCCCTTTCGCATCATTTTAAAGAAAATAATGTCTGCTATATAAAATCTTCCCCAACTTGTCTGCTTGTCAAGTACGAAGTCGGATTTCAAATCGGGGCTACCAATCTGTAACTAGAGCTATTTTCGTAACCCATCGTCTGTCTTTCAAGCCTTTGTAAAACATGTCAGAAGTTAGCAGATTCATTCAATTCCAAACAACTATCATTTTGACCACTAAGCCAAAGAGTTAGACAAAAATATTTTGGATTAAATCCTTCCTCTCCTTTGGCTTGTCAAATGTGGAAACAGTTTATTCAGTATGGAACTTACGTTAGAGCAGTTTTACTAATGCTACCACGTTTTTTTCAAACTTTCCCAAAAAACTGCTGTTTTGACCCCTTTCGCATCATTTTAAAGAAAATAATGTCTGCTATATAAAATCTTCCCCAACTTGTCTGCTTGTCAAGTACGAAGTCGGATTTCAAATCGGGGCTACCAATCTGTAACTAGAGCTATTTTCGTAACCCATCGTCTGTCTTTCAAGCCTTTGTAAAACATGTCAGAAGTTAGCAGATTCATTCAATTCCAAACAACTATCATTTTGACCACTAAGCCAAAGAGTTAGACAAAAATATTTTGGATTAAATCCTTCCTCTCCTTTGGCTTGTCAAATGTGGAAACAGTTTATTCAGTATGGAACTTACGTTAGAGCAGTTTTACTAATGCTACCACGTTTTTTTCAAACTTTCCCAATAAACTGCTGTTTTGACCCCTTTCGCATCATTTTAAAGAAAATAATGTCTGCTATATAAAATCTTCCCCAACTTGTCTGCTTGTCAAGTACGAAGTCGGATTTCAAATCGGGGCTACCAATCTGTAACTAGAGCTATTTTCGTAACCCATCGTCTGTCTTTCAAGCCTCTGTAAAACTTTAGAAGTTAGCAGATTCATTCAATTCCAAACAACTATCATTTTGACCACTAAACCAAAGAGTTAGACAAAAATATTTTGGATTAAATCCTTCCTCTCCTTTGGCTTGTCAAATGTGGAAACAGTTTATTCAGTATGGAACTTACGTTAGAGCAGTTTTACTAATGCTACCACGTTTTTTTCAAACTTTCCCAAAAAACTGCTGTTTTGACCCCTTTCGCATCATTTTAAAGAAAATAATGTCTGCTATATAAAATCTTCCCCAACTTGTCTGCTTGTCAAGTACGAAGTCGGATTTCAAATCGGGGCTACCAATCTGTAACTAGAGCTATTTTCGTAACCCATCGTCTGTCTTTCAAGCCTCTGTAAAACTTTAGAAGTTAGCAGATTCATTCAATTCCAAACAACTATCATTTTGACCACTAAACCAAAGAGTTAGACAAAAATATTTTGGATTAAATCCTTCCTCTACTTTTGCTTGTCAAATGTGGAAACAGTTTATTCAGTATGGAACTTACGTTACAGCAGTTTTACTAATTCTACCACGTTTTTTTCAAACTTTCCCAAAAAACTGCTGTTTTGACCCCTTTCGCATCATTTTAAAGAAAATAATGTCTGCTATATAAAATCGTCCCCTACTTGTCTGCTTGTCAAGTACGAAGTCGGATTTCAAATCGGGGCTACCAATCTGTAACTAGAGCTATTTTCGTAACCCATCGTCTGTCTTTCAAGCCTCTGTAAAACATGTCAGAAGTTAGAAGATTCATTTAGTTCCAAACAACTATCATTTTGATCACTAAAGTAAATAGTTAGACAAAATATTTTGGATTAAATCCTTCCTCTTCTTTTGCTTGTCAAATGTGGAAACAGTTTTTTCAGTATGGAACTTACGTTACAGCAGTTTTACTAATGCTACCACGTTTTTTTCAAACTTTCCCAATAAACTGCTGTTTTGACCCCTTTCGCATCATTTTAAAGAAAATAATGTCTGCTATATAAAATCTTCCCCAACTTGTCTGCTTGTCAAGTACGAAGTCGGATTTCAAATCGGGGCTACCAATCTGTAACTAGAGCTATTTTCGTAACCCATCGTCTGTCTTTCAAGCCTCTGTAAAACTTTAGAAGTTAGCAGATTCATTCAATTCCAAACAACTATCATTTTGACCACTAAACCAAAGAGTTAGACAAAAATATTTTGGATTAAATCCTTCCTCTACTTTTGCTTGTCAAATGTGGAAACAGTTTATTCAGTATGGAACTTACGTTACAGCAGTTTTACTAATTCTACCACGTTTTTTTCAAACTTTCCCAAAAAACTGCTGTTTTGACCCCTTTCGCATCATTTTAAAGAAAATAATGTCTGCTATATAAAATCGTCCCCTACATACATAAGGGAAGTCTGAGACGGGAGCCGTATGGTTAGTGAAGAAAGTCCCATTGCAAATGTACGGTCCCTTACCTGACGTCTTGCGACGTCGCAGAAAATCGCGGACGGCGTCGGGCCGTGGGCGGCGGAGAGCTCTTTCAGGAAGTCACCCAAAAAAACGTCTCGGACTTTCGGTTTCCGTTTTATAAAAATGACACATTTTTGACTTTTTTCCGCATTCTCGAAAATTCCCACAAGGGGGAAAATAAATCTTATTGCAAGCGCACGAGTACGTGGCAAACGAGCGCGGCCTTTTCTCCTAAACTGAAAATATTTCGAAGACGAAACTCGGCGAGCGTAGGTTTGGAGTAATGGGCAGTTGGCCCCGAACGAGATGGCGTCGAGACCTCGGCGCTTTTTGAGTTATGGCCATTTTTCTGGGATTAAAGGGTTAAAACGCAAGTAGGGTGCTAATTTGACCGCTTCATGTCAAAGTACATAAGCATACGGTGTCAGGAAAAAAAGAACCAGCCATTTATCTATCGTAATTTAAGAGAAAATGTACATTGACCGTTTGGTGATGTTCACAAAGAGGAATTTTTTTTTCCAAAAAATCACAGATCCAGTTGCAGTGTGTTCAGACGTACATTTTTAAAGTGGGTCTCGATGCTCTGCGAGAATCCTGTGATTTTATATGATTTTATGAAATAACACACACTCATTTAACCCTCTTTAAATAAGTCAGTTCTTAACATAAAGACTTAAAACTCAATATTATATAAGAGCCTACCCCAAGGAGGGTATGTGTTCACTTTCAGCTTCCTATGTCAACTGGAAGTACCTTAAAATGGTGCCATAGGGTCAGGTTTGAAGGGTAATAAGGTCAGATCTTTTCAAAACTTCACTTGTGTGATTAGACAACCCTCATGAACTGTAATCAGTCATTTCTCCAAACAGATGTCAAAGAAAAGCTCTCTCACACAAACACACACACACACAAAAAGCTATGATGGAGTGAAAAAGTACGGTGCTTAAAGACACACAAAGCCTGCAATGGCATTACTATTATCTCCAGGCCGTGCCGAGTTCAACGAGATGCCCCGCTTGACCGTAGCTCGCTCGGTCTGAGCGCAGCGACCGTTACAAGAAGACGGACACGAATGACCCTTTGACCTCAATGTCAATTTTATTTGCTTTTGGGAGACAGAGAGAGAACCGTTAAGGTTAGAAGCACAATTTCACCTCAGGAACAATCCTAAGGTCCTCCCGATCTGTGCAAGCCTAACCTTGACCTTGTGGCATTAACCCTTAACAGTTAAAAGAAGGTGTTTACATCAAATAGTTTACAATGAAATGTCTCCCCATTGGAATACATTGACTGCACCTCTAAATTCAACCTAAAGCCTATGTGGGTTATGAATGTCTTATGAACCTGTCTTTGATGTCAGTCCATCAGGCCACCATGAGGTCTACCTGTGTCGATTCTAAGCTTCCTGGAGCAACCGGAAGTGGTTAAATCACCCTAAAAGTGTTTGCCATAGCCAACCTGCAGTTTGAGAGAAATAGTGCATTCAGCCCTATGTAAATCAGTCAATTTTTAACATACAGACTTAAAACTCAGGATTCTGTAACAGCCTACTCCAGTGATGATATGTGTTTATTTATAGCTTCCTGTGACAACCGGAAGTGCCATAACTGGTGTCAAATGGGCTGTTTCGAAGGGTTAAAAATGTCAAATCTTTCCAAAACTTCATATATGTGAATAGACAACCCTCATGAACTGTAAATCAGTCCTTCATCCCATCAGATTAAAAAAAAAAAAAATACACACCGACACAGAAATGATGGAGGGACACACTGAGGGGCTAAGAGGCAGACAGTGCCTGCAGTAGTTACTTTTGTTCCAACTTTTAAAGAACCGTCAGACCTAGAGTTCTGAAAATTTACAAACCTGTTCTAGACCTCAGGTCGATTGTGCACGGTGAATTATATGGCTCTAGAAGGTTCTCGGATCGATAAAAAGCATCGTGTATTTGCCATGTTTTCAATTCATTTTGACCTCAACGAAACGGACGACATTTAGAAAAGTCCCAGAGTCTCAAGACTAGGTGCGTTGAAACCGGCTCGGCCCATAGAGACAGACCCCAACAAGCCTGTTTGATTGCTCATTCAAGGACCCCGTAGCAAGGCAATGAAAAAAGTGGAATTTCAGCACCAATTAGGGTTTTGCTCGGGCACCGAATGACCTATCGAGCCGAAACTTGGGATTCGAGGTCGCTTCACATAGGGCTAAACATAATGTGTGAACTGGACCCGCAGCTAGAACATAACTACGTATTATTTGTTTTATTATGGTTTAAATAGAAGGCGCTGTGAATTTTGGGCCTGCTCTGAAATATGTTATAGTTGGCATCTAAAGGAGTTGGAAAAAGTGAGTTTGGAGTCAGATGGTATCCGTTTGGTGTCTGAAAATATCTATTTGACTGATGGACACTGACTTGCTCGTTGACTTTTGTACATTTGCAATATGTTTCAACGGGGAGGTACCATGAGGAAAAAGCGACATGATGAAATTTCACGAAACGAGCGATGGAGAGGAACCACTATCACTGCCCGGCCATCCTGAGGTCATCAGACCGTTGACTTTTGCATTTCTAAAGTATTTAACTTCTTATGGCTGCAAGGCAAAGTGTTGAGTAGCCAGTGAAATCGTGCCCATTTCAAACGGCCTCCTACTCAAATCTTGCTTGTACAATATGAATATTATTATTCTTTTTGGATAGAAAACACTTTCTAGTTTCTAAAACAGTTGGAATTATTTCTCTGAGTGAAACACAAGTCCTTCTGCAGCACTTTTCCTGACCAGGAAGTGAAATGTCAGAAATCTATGCTCTTTTCAATCTGATGCCTATACATGGTCTTAACACCTAGGAGTCTGCTAACAGTCTATACGCCTTCCTATTGGTGTAAAGAGGATGTCAGAGAAGAAATTTTGTTGCTCCTCTTGGTCTGTGGTGGAAAAAAACCTATTTCTTTGACCTGAGCGCCCACTTCCGGTATTCTGAAGGAAGTGGGATGGACTTCTGTTTTGCCTTCCTAACGAACGGCTAACGTCTCCGGCTCGAATTTTTTTGGATATATGTGACCATATCATCGTAATGTATGTTTTTTCAATATAGTTTAATCAGATTATTGAAACTTTATTCGGGAGTTTTGCCGTGTTCCGTCGTATGACTGTGTTTACCTTGGGCCACGGCTACTGGAAATGGTAAATGAACCGGGATATTTCTCATTCTGAAACGAAACAACGACTCATCTGGACAGAGGACGCCTGTTTCAACATTCTGATGAAAGATCAGCCAAAGTAAGACTCATTTTATGATGTTATTTCATATATCTGTCGTGCATGTGAACGGGTCGTGGGCGCCCAAATGTGTCTCTCTATTGTGGCTACGCTAATATAGCGATACATTTTGTTTTCGCTGTAAAACATTTAATAAATCGGAAATATTGTTTGGAATCACAAGTTGCCTATCTTTCAATTGCTGCAAACTATATATTTTTCGGAAATGTTTTATGATGAGTAATAAGCTATTTGACGTTGGTGTCTGTTGGTGTCTGTAAATATTATGGCTGCTTTCGGTGCACTTTCTGATTTGTAGCTGAAATGTAAAATATGATTTATACCTGAAATATGCACATTTTTCGAAAAAAAATATGCTATACAATAAATATGTTATCAGACTGTCATCTGATGAATTTGTTTCTTGGTTAGTGGCTATTTATATCTTTATTTGGTCGAATTTGTGATAGCACCTGATGGAGTAAGAAACTGATGGAGTTAGAAAAGTCGTGTCATTTGCTAACGTGGTTAGCTAATAGATTTACATATTTTGTCTTCCCTGTAAAACATTTTAAAAATCGGACATGTTGGTTTGATTCACAAGAAGTTTATCTTTCATCTGGTGTCTTGGACTTGTTAATGTGTGAAAGTTAAATATTTTTAAAAACTAGCTTTTGAATGTCGCGCCCTGCACTTTGAGCTGGATGTTGTCATAGTGTGGGCGGTGTCGGGCTTGCAGCCCAAACAGGTTAAGAGAATGTACGTTACATTTGCAATATGATTCAACATCACATCATATTGCAAATGCACGTTACATTTGCAATATGATGTGATGTTGAATCATATTGCAAATGTAACGTGCATTCTTTAAATACTTTAGAAATACAAAAGTCAACGTCCTGATGACCTCAGGATGGCCGGGCAGTGATAGTGGTTCCTCTCCAACGCTCGTTGCGTGAAATTTCATCATGTCGATTTTGGTGATGGTACCCCCGCGTTGAAACATATTGCAAATGTACAAAAGTCGACTAGCAAGTCAACTAGCAAGTGTCAACAAAAGTCAACTAGCAAGTGTCCATCAGTCAATTGGATATTTTCAGACACCAAACTGATACCATCTGACTCCAAACTCACTTTTTACAACTCCTTTAGAAGCCAACTATCACATATTTCAGAGCAGGCCCAAAATTCACAGCGCCTTCCATGAATGCACCAAAATAGCATTCTGAAATCACCACTAAAATGACATCACCATATTCTCCAGGCCGTGCCGAGTTCAACGGGATGCCCCGCTTGACCGTAGCTCGCTCGGTCTGAGCGCAGCGACCGTTACAAGAGAACGGACACAAATGACCTTTTGACCTCAATGTCAATTTTATTTGCTTTTGGGAGACAGAGAGAGAACCGTTAAGGTTAGAAACACAATTTCACCTCAGGAATGTTCTTAAGGTCCTCCCGATCTGTGCAAGCCTAACCTTGACCTTGTCGCATTAACCCTTCACAGTTAAAAGAAGGTGTTTACATCAAACAGTTTACAATGACATTTCGCCCCATAGGAATACATTGACTGCTCCCCTAAATTCAACCTGAAGCCTATGTGGGTTATGAATGTCTTATGAACCTGTCTTTGATGACAGTCCATCAGGCCACCATGAGGTCTACCTGTGTCGATTCTAAGCTTCCTGGAGCAACCGGAAGTGGTTAAAATCACCCTAAAAGTGTTTGCAATATCCAACCTGCAGTTTGAGAGAAATAGTGCATTCAGCCCTATGTAAATCAGTCAATTTTTAACATATAGACTTAAAACTCAGGATTCTCCAACAGCATACTCCAGTGAGTATATGTGTTTACTTACAGCTTCCTGTGCCAACCGGAAGTGTCATAATTGGTGTCAAATGGGCTGTTTTGAAGAGTTAAAAATGTCAAATCTTTCCAAAACTTCATATTTGTGATTAGGCAACCCTCCTGAACTGTAAATCAGTCATTAGTCCCATCAGATTTCAAAGAAAAATTTACACACCCAAACAGAAATGATGGAGGGACACACTGAGGGGCTAAGAGGCAGACAGTGCCTGTGGTAGTTACTTTTGTTCCAACTTTTAAAGAACCGTCAGACCTAGAGTTCTGAAACTTTTGAAACCTGTTCTAGACCTCAGGTTGATTGTGCATGGTGAGTTATGTGGCTCTAGAAGGTTCTCAGACCGATAAACAGCCTCGTGTATTTGCTATGTTTTCAATTCATTTTCAGCTCAACGAAACTGACAACATTTAGAAAAGTCCCAGAGTCTCAAGACTAGGTGCATTGAAACCGGCTCGGCCCATAGAGTCAGACCCCAACGAGCCTGTTTGATTGCTCATTCAAGGACCCCGTAGCAAGGCAATGAAAAAAGTGGCTTTTCAGCACCAATTAAGGTATTGCTCGGGCACCGAATGACCTATCGAGCCGAAACTTGGGATTCGAGGTCGCCTCACATAGGGCTAAACATAATGTGAGAACTGGACCCGCAGCTAGAACATAACTACGTATTATTTGTTTTATTATGGTTTAAATGGAAGGCGCTGTGAATTTTGGGCCTGCTCTGAAATATGTTATAGTTAGCTTCTAAAGGAGTTGGAAAAAGTGAGTTTAGTGTCAGATGGTATCAGTTTGGTGTCTGACAATATCCAATTGACTGATGGACACTGACTTGCTAGTTGACTTTTGTGCATTTGCAATATGTTTCAACGGGGGGGGTACCATCACCAAAATCGACATGATGAAATTTCCACGCAACGAGCGATGGAGAGGAACCACTAACACTGCCCGGCCATCCTGAGGTCATCAGGACGTTCAATTTTGTATTTCTAAAGTATTTAAAGAATGCACGTTACATTTGCAATATGATTCAACACATCATATTGCAAATGTAACACTGTGTGTTATGTTTGCAATATGATTCAACACATCATATTACAAATGTAACACTGTGTGTTATGTTTGCAATATGATTCAACACATCATATTACAAATGTAACACTGTGTGTTATGTTTGCAATATGATTCAACACATCATATTGCAAATGTAACACTGTGTGTTATGTTTGCAATATGATTCAACACATCATATTGCAAATATAACAGTGTGTGTTTGCAATATGATTCAACAGTGTGTTATGTTTGCAATATGATGTGATGTTTTTCACTGTTGAATCATATGCAAATGTAACGTGCATTCTTTAAATAAACCCTATGTGGGTTATGAATGTCTTATGAACCTGTCTTCAATGACAATCCATCAAGCCACTATGAGGTCTACCTGTGTTGATTCTAAGCTTCCTGGAGCAACCGGAAGTGATAAAATCACCCTAAAAGGGTTTTACCCAACCAGCAGTTTGTGATATATAGTGCATTCAACCCTGTGTAAATCAGTCAGTTCTTAACGTATAGACTTAAAACTCAGGATTCTGTAAAAGCATACCCCGATCAGGATAGGTGTTTACTTATAGCTTCCTGTGCCAACCGGAAGTGCCTTAAAATGGGGTCATAGGTGCTGTTTCAAAGGGTTAAAAAAGTCAGATCTTTCCAAAACTTTAAGTGTGTGATTAGGCAACCCTCATGAAGTGTAAATCAGTCATTTCTCTAATCAGATGTCAAAGAAAAGCTCACACACACACACACAGACACACACAGCAAGGATGGAATGAAAAAGTATGGTGCTTAAAGACACACAGAGCCTTAAATGCTTTTAGGGGGGATCCAGACTTCCATACCCGCTCTGGGAGCACTATACTACGGGCAAAAATCAATAGGTGCTGGCCTGAGTGATTTATGGAGGTTTTCAAAAAAAGTCAAAAAATATTCTGTTTCATGTTTTGGGTTACCACACACGATTTTCAATACAGTTTTAAATGCTTCATTTTGGCCTTTAAAAAAAAAAGTTATTTTCGACTATGAAGGGGGTGATACGTTTTTTCCAAATTTTTGACATTTTTTACTTCCTATGAAATCACATTCCAAATGCACAAAACATATTCCTTAAGTACAAGTAAACATTTATAAAAAATTATGATAATAAAATGTGACTAAAGTACTTTCATACAGTTCTTACACATGTGTAATTGACATAAAACTTGAAAGAATTTCGAAAAACGGTCCAGAAAGCACTTTTTTAAAGGGGGTGATATGTTTTTTCCAAATTTTTGACATTTTTGACTTATGACTTTTGACTTCCTATGAAATCACATTCCAAATGCACAAAACAAATTCCTTAAGTCCAAATAAAAATGTCCTAAAAATTATGTTAATAAAATTTGACAAAAGTATTTTCATACAGTTCTTACACATGTGTAATTGACATAAAAATTGAAAGAATTTTGAAAAACGGTCCAGAAAGCACTTTTTTAAAGGGGGTGATACGTTTTTTCCAAATTTTTGACATTTTTGACTTTTGACTTTTGACTTCCTATGAAATCACATTCCAAATGCACAAAACAAATTCCTTAAGTCCAAATAAAAATGTCCAAAAAATTATGTTAATAAAATTTGACAAAAGTATTTTCATACAGTTCTTACACATGTGTAATTGACATAAAACTCGGAAGAATTTCGAAAAAAGGTCCAGAAAGCACTTTTTTAAGGGGGTTATAAGTTTTTGCCAAAACTTTCAAAATCTCAAAATTTTACTCTTGGGTCTTGACTTGCGTTACAAAAGGCCTATGAAAAATTTAGATAGAACACACTCACCCACTATAGGATTTTTGGGGTGTTACACAGCTCATTTACAATATGGCATTTGCCATCAACTTTGGACGAAACAGCGCCGGATGTAATGTGAAATCCCACACAATCCCATTGTGTATATGGTCCGCTCGGTGCCAATAAGTTGCCATGTTATTTTGTACAATTGAGGGGGGAGTTCCCTTACTTGTCTGCTTGTCAAGTACGAAGTCGGATTTCAAATCGGGGCTACCAATCTGTAACTAGAGCTATTTTCGTAAACCCACCGTCTGTCTTCCAAGCCTCTGTAAAACATGTCAGAAGTTAGCAGATTCCTTAAATTCCAAACAACTATCATTTTGACCACTAAACTAAATAGTTAGACAAAGAATATTTTGGATTAAATCCTTCCTCTTCTTTTGCTTGTCAAATGTGGAAACAGTTTATTCAGTATGGAACTTACGTTGCAGCAGTTTTACTAATGCTACCACGTTTTTTTCAAACTTTCCCAAAAAACTGCTGTTTTGACCACTTTCGCAACATTTTAAAGAAAAAAATGTCTGCTATATAAAATCTTCCCCAACTTGTCTGCTTGTCAAGTACGAAGTCGGATTTCAAATCGGGGCTACCAATCTGTAACTAGAGCTATTTTCGTAACCCATCGTCTGTCTTTCAAGCCTCTGTACAACTTTAGAAGTTAGCAGATTCATTCAATTCCAAACAACTATCATTTTGACCACTAAACCAAAGAGTTAGACAAAAATATTTTGGATTAAATCCTTCCTCTCCTTTTGCTTGTCAAATGTGGAAACAGTTTATTCAGTATGGAACTTACGTTACAGCAGTTTTACTAATGCTACCACGTTGTTTTCCAAACTTTCTTAAAAAACTGCTGTTTTGACCCCTTTTGCAACATTTTAAAGAAAATAATGTCTGCTATATAAAATCTTCCCCTACTTGCCTGCTTGTCAAGTACGATGTCGGATTTCAAATCGGGGCTACCAATCTGTAAATAGAGCTATTTTCGTAAACCCATCGTCTGTCTTTCAAGCCTCTGTAAAACATGTCAGAAGTTAGCAGATTCATTCAATTCCAAACAACTATCATTTTGACCACTAAACCAAAGAGTTAGACAAAAATATTTTGGATTAAAACCTTCCTCTTCTTTTGCTTGTCAAATGTGGAAACAGTTTATTCAGTATGGAACTTACGTTACAGCAGTTTTACTAAAGCTACCACATTTTTTTTTCAAACTTTCCCAAACAACTGCTGTTTTGACCCCTTTCGCAACATTTGAAAGAAAAAAATGTCTGCCATATAAAATCTTCCCCTACTTGTCTGCTTTTCAAGAACGAAATTGGATTTCAAATCGGGGCTAGCAATCTGTAACTAGAGCTTTTTTCGTAACCCATCGTCTGTCTTTCAAGCCTCTGTAAAACTTTAGAAGTTAGCAGATTCATTCAATTCCAAACAACTATCATTTTGACCACTAAACCAAAGAGTTAGACAAAAATATTTTGGATTAAATCCTTCCTCTACTTTTGCTTGTCAAATGTGGAAACAGTTTATTCAGTATGGAACTTACGTTACAGCAGTTTTACTAATTCTACCACGTTTTTTTCAAACTTTCCCAAAAAACTGCTGTTTTGACCCCTTTCGCATCATTTTAAAGAAAATAATGTCTGCTATATAAAATCTTCCCCTACTTGTCTGCTTGTCAAGTACGAAGTCGGATTTCAAATCGGGGCTACCAATCTGTAACTAGAGCTATTTTCGTAACCCATCGTCTGTCTTTCAAGCCTTTGTAAAACATGTCAGAAGTTAGCAGATTCATTCAATTCCAAACAACTATCATTTTGACCACTAAACTAAATAGTTAGACAAAGAATATTTTGGATTAAATCCTTCCTCTTCTTTTGCTTGTCAAATGTGGAAACAGTTTATTCAGTATGGAACTTACGTTACAGCAGTTTTACTAATGCTACCACGTTTTTTTCAAACTTTCCCAAAAAACTGCTGTTTTGACCACTTTCGCAACATTTTAAAGAAAAAAATGTCTGCTATATAAAATCTTCCCCTACTTGTCTGCTTGTCAAGTACGAAGTCGGATTTCAAATCGGGGCTACCAATCTGTAACTAGAGCTATTTTCGTAACCCATCGTCTGTCTTTCAAGCCCTTGAAAAACATGTCAGAAGTTAGCAGATTCATTCAATTCCAAACAACTATCATTTTGACCACTAAGCCAAAGAGTTAGACAAAAATATTTTGGATTAAATCCTTCCTCTCCTTTTGCTTGTCAAATGTGGAAACAGTTTATTCAGTATGGAACTTACGTTACAGCAGTTTTACTAAAGCTACCACGTTTTTTTTTCAAACTTTCCCAAACAACTGCTGTTTTGACCCCTTTCGCAACATTTGAAAGAAAAAAATGTCTGCCATATAAAATCTTCCCCTACTTGTCTGCTTTTCAAGAACGAAATTGGATTTCAAATCGGGGCTACCAATCTGTAACTAGAGCTATTTTCGTAACCCATCGTCTGTCTTTCAAGCCTCTGTACAACTTTAGAAGTTAGCAGATTCATTCAATTCCAAACAACTATCATTTTGACCACTAAACCAAAGAGTTAGACAAAAATATTTTGGATTAAATCCTTCCTCTTCTTTTGCTTGTCAAATGTTGGAAACAGTTTATTCAGTATGGAACTTACGTTACAGCAGTTTTACTAATGCTACCACGTTTTTTTCCAAACTTTCCTAAAAAACTGCTGTTTTGACCCCTTTCGCAACATTTTAAAGAAAATAATGTCTGCTATATAAAATCTTCCCCTACTTGCCTGCTTGTCAAGTACGATGTCGGATTTCAAATCGGGGCTACCAATCTGTAACTAGAGCTATTTTCGTAACCCATCGTCTGTCTTTCAAGCCTCTGTAAAACATGTCAGAAGTTAGCAGATTCATTTAATTCCAAACAACTATCATTTTGACCACTAAACTAAATAGTTAGACAAAATATTTTGGATTAAATCCTTCCTCTCCTTTTGCTTGTCAAATGTGGAAACAGTTTATTCAGTATGGAACTTACGTTACAGCAGTTTTACTAAAGCTACCACGTTTTTTTTCAAACTTTCCCAAACAACTGCTGTTTTGACCCCTTTCGCAACATTTTAAAGAAAAAAATGTCTGCTATATAAAATCTTCCCCTACTTGTCTGCTTTTCAAGTACGAAGTCGGATTTCAAATCGGGGCTACCAATCTGTAACTAGAGCTATTTTCGTAACCCATCGTCTGTCTTTCAAGCCTCTGTAAAACATTTCAGAAGTTAGCAGATTCATTCAATTCCAAACAACTATCATTTTGACCACTAAACCAAAGAGTTAGACAAAAATATTTTGGATTAAATCCTTCCTCTACTTTTGCTTGTCAAATGTGGAAACAGTTTATTCAGTATGGAACTTACGTTACAGCAGTTTTACTAATGCTACCACGTTTTTTTCAAACTTTCCCAAAAAAACGCTGTTTTGACCCATTTCGCAATTTTTTTTTGAAAATAATGTCTGCTATATAAAATCTTCCCCTACTTGTCTGCTTGTCAAGTACGAAGTCGGATTTCAAATCGGGGCTACCAATCTGTAACTAGAGCTATTTTCGTAACCCATCGTCTGTCTTTCAAGCCTTTGTAAAACATGTCAGAAGTTAGCAGATTCATTCAATTCCAAACAACTATCATTTTGACCACTAAACCTAAAGAGTTAGACAAAAATATTTTGGATTAAATCCTTCCTCTCCTTTTGCTTGTCAAATGTGGAAACAGTTTATTCAGTATGGAACTTACGTTACAGCAGTTTTACTAATGCTACCACGTTTTTTTTCAAACTTTCCCAAAAAACTGCTGTTTTGACCCCTTTCGCAACATTTTAAAGAAAAAAATGTCTGCTATATAAAGTCTTCCCCTACTTGTCTGCTTGTCAAGTAGGAAGTCGGATTTCAAATCGGGGCTACCAATCTGTAACTAGAGCTATTTTCGTAACCCATCGTCTGTCTTTCAAGCCTTTGTAAAACATGTCAGAAGTTAGCAGATTCATTCAATTCCAAACAACTATCATTTTGACCACTAAGCCAAAGAGTTAGACAAAAATATTTTGGATTAAATCCTTCCTCTCCTTTTGCTTGTCAAATGTGGAAACAGTTTATTCAGTATGGAACTTACGTTACAGCAGTTTTACTAAAGCTACCACGTTTTTTTTCAAACTTTCCCAAACAACTGCTGTTTTGACCCCTTTCGCAACATTTGAAAGAAAAAATGTCTGCCTATATAAAATCTTCCCCTACTTGTCTGCTTTTCAAGTACGAAGTCGGATTTCAAATCGGGGCTACCAATCTGTAACTAGAGCTATTTTCGTAACCCATCGTCTGTCTTTCAAGCCTCTGTAAAACATGTCAGAAGTTAGCAGATTCATTCAATTCCAAACAACTATCATTTTGACCACTAAACCAAAGAGTTAGACAAAAATATTTTGGATTAAATCCTTCCTCTACTTTTGCTTGTCAAATGTTGGAAACAGTTTATTCAGTATGGAACTTACGTTACAGCAGTTTTACTAATGCTACCACGTTTTTTTCAAACTTTCCCAAACAACTGCTGTTTTGACCCCTTTCGCAACATTTTAAAGAAAAAAATGTCTGCCATATAAAATCTTCCCCTACTTGTCTGCTTTTCAAGTACGAAGTCGGATTTCAAATCGGGGCTACCAATCTGTAACTAGAGCTATTTTCGTAACCCATCGTCTGTCTTTCAAGCCTCTGTAAAACATGTCAGAAGTTAGCAGATTCATTCAATTCCAAACAACTATCATTTTGACCACTAAACCAAAGAGTTAGACAAAAATATTTTGGATTAAATCCTTCCTCTCCTTTTGCTTGTCAAATGTGGAAACAGTTTATTCAGTATGGAACTTACGTTACAGCAGTTTTACTAATGCTACCACGTTTTTTTCAAACTTTCCCAAAAAACTGCTGTTTTGACCCCTTTCGCAACATTTTAAAGAAAATAATGTCTGCTATATAAAATCTTCCCCTACTTGTCTGCTTGTCAAGTACGAAGTCGGATTTCAAATCGGGGCTACCAATCTGTAACTAGAGCTATTTTCGTAACCCATCGTCTGTCTTTCAAGCCTCTGTAAAACATGTCAGAAGTTAGCAGATTCATTCAATTCCAAACAACTATCATTTTGACCACTAAACTAAAGAGTTAGACAAATTTTTTTTGGATTAAATCCTTCCTCTCCTTTTGCTTGTCAAATGTGGAAACAGTTTATTCAGTATGGAACTTACGTTACAGCAGTTTTACTAATGCTACCACGTTTTTTTTCAAACTTTCCCAAACAACTGCTGTTTTGACCCCTTTCGCAACATTTTAAAGAAAAAATGTCTGCCTATATAAAATCTTCCCCTACTTGTCTGCTTTTCAAGTACGAAGTCGGATTTCAAATCGGGGCTACCAATCTGTAACTAGAGCTATTTTCGTAACCCATCGTCTGTCTTTCAAGCCTCTGTAAAACATGTCAGAAGTTAGCAGATTCATTCAATTCCAAACAACTATCATTTTGACCACTAAACCAAAGAGTTAGACAAAAATATTTTGGATTAAATCCTTCCTCTACTTTTGCTTGTCAAATGTGGAAACAGTTTATTCAGTATGGAACTTACGTTACAGCAGTTTTACTAATGCTACCACGTTTTTTTTCAGACTTTCCCAAAAAACTGCTGTTTTGACCCCTTTCGCATCATTTTAAAGAAAATAATGTCTGCTATATAAAATCTTCCCCTACTTGTCTGCTTGTCAAGTACGAAGTCGGATTTCAAATCGGGGCTACCAATCTGTAACTAGAGCTATTTTCGTAACCCATCGTCTGTCTTTCAAGCCTTTGTAAAACATGTCAGAAGTTAGCAGATTCATTCAATTCCAAACAACTATCATTTTGACCACTAAACCAAAGAGTTAGACAAAAATATTTTGGATTAAATCCTTCCTCTCCTTTTGCTTGTCAAATGTGGAAACAGTTTATTCAGTATGGAACTATCGTTACAGCAGTTTTACTAATGCTACCACGTTTTTTTCAAACTTTCCCAAAAAACTGCTGTTTTGACACCTTCCCCCCAAAAATTTCAAAAATAATGTCTGCTATATAAAATCTTCCCCTACTTGTCTGCTTGTCAAGTACGAAGTCGGATTTCAAATCGGGGCTACCAATCTGTAACTAGAGCTATTTTCGTAACCCATCGTCTGTCTT
>NW_024059995.1:0-29076 GCF_016432855.1 Salvelinus namaycush
GCTGGTGGGATGTGGGGTTGCTGGTGGGATGTGGTGTTGCTGGTGGGATGTGGTGTTGCTGGTGGGATGTGGTGTTGCTGGTGGGATGTGGGGTTGCTGGTGGGATGTGGTGTTGCTGGTGGGATGTGGTGTTGCTGGTGGGATGTGGCGTTGCTGGTGGGATGTGGCGTTGTCCTTACCCTTCGATGCGTGTGGGATACATGGAGCCGAAAGACGTCTGGCTCTCGTACTGCACAAGGAAACAATACCCTTTATCACAACACATTTTATACAAAACATTACTGCTCAAATGTTTTTGACCTACTGACCTTGGCATAGCATCTCTCCATGTGTCTTAGCGCCACCTTGGGGTTGACGGGGTGACTGCAGGACACACAGAATATCTGCAGGTCTGTATCTGTGTCCCCTTCTGCCTCATTCACCTAAAAGAGAGCAACAAATAAATACAGCTACTGAAACAAATCAAGTAGTAACTCAGAATGGACGGGCTTTTGAGGTTCTGTTTGGGGATGTGTTTGGGGCTGTGTTTGGGGCTGTGTTTGGGGCTGTGTTTGAGGCTGTGTTTGAGGCTGTGTTTGAGGCTGTGTTTGGGGCTGTGTTTGAGGCTGTGTTTGGGGCTGTGTTTGAGGCTGTGTTTGAGGCTGTGTTTGAGGCTGTGTTTGGGGTTGTGTTTGGGGCTGTGTTTGGGGCTGTGTTTGAGGATGTGTTTGGGGCTGTGTTTGGGGCTGTGTTTGAGGCTGTGTTTGGGGTTGTGTTTGGGGCTGTGTTTGAGGCTGTGTTTGGGGCTGTGTTTGAGGCTGTGTTTGGGGCTGTGTTTGAGGCTGTGTTTGGGGCTGTGTTTGAGGCTGTGTTTGGGGCTGTGTTTGAGGTTGTGTTTGGGGCTGTGTTTGGGGCTGTGTTTGAGGCTGTGTTTGGGGTTGTGTTTGGGGCTGTGTTTGAGGCTGTGTTTGAGGCTGTGTTTGGGGCTGTGTTTGGGGCTGTGTTTGGGGCTGTGTTTGGGGTTGTGTTTGGGGCTGTGTTTGGGGCTGTGTTTGAGGCTGTGTTTGGGGCTGTGTTTGGGGCTGTGTTTGGGGTTGTGTTTGGGGCTGTGTTTGGGGCTGTGTTTGGGGCTGTGTTAGGCTGTGTTTGGGGCTGTGTTTGAGGCTGTGTTTGGGGCTGTGTTTGGGGCTGTGTTAGGCTGTGTTTGAGGCTGTGTTTGGGGATGTGTTAGGCTGTGTTTGGGGCTGTGTTAGGATGTGTTTGAGGATGTGTTTGGGGCTGTGTTTGAGGTTGTGTTTGGGGATGTGTTTGGGGCTGTGTTAGGCTGTGTTTGGGGCTGTGTTAGGCTGTGTTTGAGGCTGTGTTTGGGGATGTGTTTGGGGCTGTGTTTGAGGCTGTGTTTGGGGATGTGTTTGGGGATGTGTTTGGGGCTGTGTTTGGGGCTGTGGTTGGGGCTGTGTTAGGCTGTGTTTGGGGTTGTGTTTGGGGCTGTGTTTGGGGCTGTGTTGGGCTGTGTTTGAGGCTGTGTTTGGGGCTGTGTTTGAGGCTGTGTTTGGGGCTGTGTTTGAGGCTGTGTTTGGGGTTGTGTTTGAGGCTGTGTTTGGGGTTGTGTTTGGGGCTGTGTTTGGGGCTGTGTTTGAGGCTGTGTTTGGGGCTGTGTTTGAGGTTGTGTTTGGGGCTGTGTTTGGGGCTGTGTTTGAGGCTGTGTTTGGGGTTGTGTTTGGGGCTGTGTTTGAGGCTGTGTTTGAGGCTGTGTTTGGGGCTGTGTTTGGGGCTGTGTTTGGGGCTGTGTTTGGGGTTGTGTTTGGGGCTGTGTTTGGGGCTGTGTTTGAGGCTGTGTTTGGGGCTGTGTTTGGGGCTGTGTTTGGGGCTGTGTTTGGGGCTGTGTTTGGGGCTGTGTTTGGGGCTGTGTTAGGCTGTGTTTGGGGCTGTGTTTGAGGCTGTGTTTGGGGCTGTGTTTGGGGCTGTGTTAGGCTGTGTTTGAGGCTGTGTTTGGGGCTGTGTTAGGCTGTGTTTGGGGCTGTGTTAGGATGTGTTTGAGGATGTGTTTGGGGCTGTGTTTGAGGTTGTGTTTGGGGATGTGTTTGGGGCTGTGTTAGGCTGTGTTTGGGGCTGTGTTAGGCTGTGTTTGAGGCTGTGTTTGGGGATGTGTTTGGGGCTGTGTTTGAGGCTGTGTTTGGGGATGTGTTTGGGGCTGTGTTTGGGGCTGTGGTTGGGGCTGTGTTAGGCTGTGTTTGGGGTTGTGTTTGGGGCTGTGTTTGGGGCTGTGTTGGGCTGTGTTTGAGGCTGTGTTTGGGGCTGTGTTTGAGGCTGTGTTTGGGGCTGTGTTTGAGGCTGTGTTTGGGGTTGTGTTTGGGGCTGTGTTTGGGGTTGTGTTTGGGGCTGTGTTTGGGGCTGTGTTTGAGGCTGTGTTTGGGGCTGTGTTTGGGGCTGTGTTTGGGGCTGTGTTAGGCTGTGTTTGAGGCTGTGTTTGGGGCTGTGTTAGGCTGTGTTTGAGGCTGTGTTTGGGGCTGTGTTTGGGGCTGTGTTTGGGGCTGTGTTTGGGGCTGTGTTAGGATGTGTTTGAGGATGTGTTTGGGGCTGTGTTTGAGGTTGTGTTTGGGGATGTGTTTGGGGATGTGTTTGAGGCTGTGTTTGGGGCTGTGTTTGAGGCTGTGTTTGGGGCTGTGTTAGGCTGTGTTTGAGGCTGTGTTTGGGGATGTGTTTGGGGATGTGTTTGGGGATGTGTTTGGGGCTGTGTTAGGCTGTGTTTGGGGATGTGTTTGGGGATGTGTTTGGGGATGTGTTTGGGGCTGTGTTTGGGGCTGTGTTTGGGGCTGTGTTAGGGGCTGTGTTTGGGGATGTGTTTGGGGCTGTGTTTGGGGCTGTGTTTGGGGTTGTGTTTGGGGCTGTGTTTGGGGCTGTGTTTGAGGCTGTGTTTGGGGCTGTGTTTGGGGCTGTGTTTGGGGTTGTGTTTGGGGCTGTGTTTGGGGCTGTGTTTGGGGCTGTGTTAGGCTGTGTTTGGGGCTGTGTTTGAGGCTGTGTTTGGGGCTGTGTTTGGGGCTGTGTTAGGCTGTGTTTGAGGCTGTGTTTGGGGATGTGTTAGGCTGTGTTTGGGGCTGTGTTAGGATGTGTTTGAGGATGTGTTTGGGGCTGTGTTTGAGGTTGTGTTTGGGGATGTGTTTGGGGCTGTGTTAGGCTGTGTTTGGGGCTGTGTTAGGCTGTGTTTGAGGCTGTGTTTGGGGATGTGTTTGGGGCTGTGTTTGAGGCTGTGTTTGGGGATGTGTTTGGGGATGTGTTTGGGGCTGTGTTTGGGGCTGTGGTTGGGGCTGTGTTAGGCTGTGTTTGGGGTTGTGTTTGGGGCTGTGTTTGGGGCTGTGTTGGGCTGTGTTTGAGGCTGTGTTTGGGGCTGTGTTTGAGGCTGTGTTTGGGGCTGTGTTTGAGGCTGTGTTTGGGGTTGTGTTTGAGGCTGTGTTTGGGGTTGTGTTTGGGGCTGTGTTTGGGGCTGTGTTTGAGGCTGTGTTTGGGGCTGTGTTTGAGGTTGTGTTTGGGGCTGTGTTTGGGGCTGTGTTTGAGGCTGTGTTTGGGGCTGTGTTTGGGGCTGTGTTTGGGGCTGTGTTTGGGGTTGTGTTTGGGGCTGTGTTTGGGGCTGTGTTTGAGGCTGTGTTTGGGGCTGTGTTTGGGGCTGTGTTTGGGGTTGTGTTTGGGGCTGTGTTTGGGGCTGTGTTTGGGGCTGTGTTAGGCTGTGTTTGGGGCTGTGTTTGAGGCTGTGTTTGGGGCTGTGTTTGGGGCTGTGTTAGGCTGTGTTTGAGGCTGTGTTTGGGGCTGTGTTAGGCTGTGTTTGGGGCTGTGTTAGGATGTGTTTGAGGATGTGTTTGGGGCTGTGTTTGAGGTTGTGTTTGGGGATGTGTTTGGGGCTGTGTTAGGCTGTGTTTGGGGCTGTGTTAGGCTGTGTTTGAGGCTGTGTTTGGGGCTGTGTTTGGGGCTGTGTTTGGGGCTGTGTTTGGGGCTGTGTTAGGATGTGTTTGAGGATGTGTTTGGGGCTGTGTTTGAGGTTGTGTTTGGGGATGTGTTTGGGGATGTGTTTGAGGCTGTGTTTGGGGCTGTGTTTGAGGCTGTGTTTGGGGCTGTGTTAGGCTGTGTTTGAGGCTGTGTTTGGGGATGTGTTTGGGGATGTGTTTGGGGATGTGTTTGGGGCTGTGTTAGGCTGTGTTTGAGGCTGTGTTTGGGGATGTGTTTGGGGATGTGTTTGGGGCTGTGTTTGGGGCTGTGTTTGGGGCTGTGTTAGGGGCTGTGTTTGGGGATGTGTTTGGGGCTGTGTTTGAGGCTGTGTTTGGGGCTGTGTTTGAGGCTGTGTTTGGGGCTGTGTTTGGGGCTGTGTTTGGGGCTGTGTTAGGCTGTGTTTGAGGCTGTGTTTGGGGCTGTGTTTGGGGCTGTGTTTGGGGCTGTGTTTGGGGCTGTGTTTGGGGCTGTGTTAGGCTGTGTTTGAGGCTGTGTTTGGGGATGTGTTTGGGGCTGTGTTTGAGGCTGTGTTTGAGGCTGTGTTTGAGGCTGTGTTTGGGGCTGTGTTTGGGGCTGTGTTTGAGGCTGTGTTTGAGGTTGTGTTTGGGGCTGTGTTTGGGGCTGTGTTTGGGGATGTGTTTGAGGCTGTGTTTGAGGCTGTGTTTGGGGCTGTGTTTGGGGCTGTGTTTGAGGTTGTGTTTGGGGCTGTGTTTGGTGCTGTGTTTGGGGCTGTGTTTGGGGATGTGTTTGAGGATGTGTTTGAGGCTGTGTTTGGGGCTGTGTTTGGGGCTGTGTTTGAGGCTGTGTTTGGGGATGTGTTTGAGGATGTGTTTGAGGCTGTGTTTGGGGCTGTGTTTGGGGCTGTGTTTGAGGCTGTGTTTGAGGTTGTGTTTGAGGTTGTGTTTGGGGCTGTGTTTGGGGCTGTGTTTGGGGATGTGTTTGAGGCTGTGTTTGAGGCTGTGTTTGGGGCTTTGTTTGGGGCTGTGTTTGTGTCTCACACCTCTTCGTCCTGTTGCACCACCTGTTGCTTGGCCTTGGCGATGATCCCCTCCAGCTCGTGGAAGCGTTTCTCCATGTCCGTGAGTCTCAGGCGGGCTGACTGCTGATCTCTCCTGATTCGCTCCAGAAGCTTCTTGCCTTGCTCCTCGGCTATACAGGGAGACTGCTGCCACTGCTGTATCCGCTGAGGCAAGATCTCATAGATACGACTGGAGGGGACAGAGAGAGAGAGAGAGATATAGAGAGTTAGAGAGATAGAGAGAGAAAGATATATATATATATATATATATATATATAGAGAGAGAGAGAGAGAGAGAGAGAGAGGTAGAGGGAGAAAGAGATATATAGAGGGAGAGAGAGAGGTAGAGGGAGAAAGAGATATATAGAGGGAGAGAGAGAGGTAGAGGGAGAAAGAGAGAAAGCGAAAGAGATAGATAGAGAGAGGTAGAGGGAGAAAGAGAGAAAGCGAAAGAGATAGATAGAGAGAGAAAGAGATGGAGATAGAGAGATAGAGACAGAGATATAGAGAGAGATACAGAGAGATATATTGAAACTTCTGTATGTGAAATCTTTACTGTTAATTTTTATTGTTTATTTCACCTTTGTATATTATCTACCTCACTTGCTTTGGCAATGTTAACACATGTTTCCCAGGCTTTATTGGCATATATAATATATATATATATATATATATATATATATATATATATATATAGAGAGAGAGAGAGCGAGAATAGACAGAACAGCCAATGTATTTCCTGGGGTAAGATCTCATAGATACGACTGGTAGGAGGGGGACAGAGAGACACAACTTCCTGGACAAAACGTTTCACTGCAACAGTGAACTTGGCAGTAGAAAACCTAAAAAGTATATTTGACCTCTCAGCTTCCCTATCTAATCTAAAAAAAAATGTCAAGCAGACAACATAGGAAATTAACAACAATGGCAAATGGTTTGATGAAGAATGCAAAAACCAAAGAAATAAATTTAAAAACCTATCCAATCAAAAACATAGAGACCCAGAAAACCTGAGTCTACGCCTTCACTATGGCGGATCACTAAAACAATACTGAAATACACTACGGAAAAATATTTGGAACCAAGGACTGATCACCCCAAATTTGACCCCAATAACTACTGTGGGATATGCATCAACAGCAACCTTGGGTAAATCCTTTACCATGAACAGCAGACACCTACATTTCCTCTGTGAAAACAATGTTTTTTAAAAACCAAATTACCTTATGACAGACCACGTATTCACCCTGCATACCCTAATTGACAAAAAAAACAAAAAACAAAAGCAAAGTCTTCTCATGCTTTGTTGATTTCAAAAAGGTTTCTGACTCAATTTGGTACGAGGGTCTGCTATATAAATGGAAAGTGGTGCTGGCAATTTTTTTTTTAAACTATAAAATCCAGTTAAAATTGGCAAAAAACATAGATTTCTTTCCACAGGCAGCTAGAGCCCTACAGCTAGAGAGCTTCCTACTGCCTACGCTATGTTGTTGATGTAAATTGAGAAGAGCGTGGGGCCTAGGATTGAGACTTGGGCTACTCCCTTGGTGACAGGCAGTGGCTGAGACAGCAGATTTTCTGACTTTTATACACTGCACTCTTTGAGAGAGGTAGTTAGCAAACCAGGCCAAAGACCCCTCAGAGACACCAATACTCCTCAGCCGGCCCACAACATCATAATGGTCTACCATATTCAATAAGAATAGCAGCACAACATTTATTAGAATCATGGATGGGGCGGCAGGTAGCCTAGTGGTTAGATCTGTTGGACTAGTAACCGGGAAGGTTACAAGGCAGTTAATGTGTCGTTCTGCCCCTGAACAAGGCAGTTAACCCACTGTTCCTAGGCTGTCATTGTAATTAAGAATTTGTTCTTAACTGACTTGTCTATTTTAAATAATGTTAAATAAAAAAAATTAAATAATATTTTCATTAAAAATGTGGGCTCCTCCTTTACTCTTGAAAATAATCTGGGAAAAGGACCTTTGTCTGACTATCAGTGATGAGTTATGGGCGGATGTTTGCGACAGGGTATACTGCTCCTCTACTAATATAAAAATGAATCAAATTTTTTAAATGTTATACACATTATATTACACCCCAGTGAGACTCCATAGAATGAATAGACATTTATCCTGATTGTAAAAGATGTAACACTGAAAGTGGAACCTATATGCATGTATTTTGGAGCTGTAGAGAGGTTACCATATTTCGGAAATCTATACATACTGCCTCACAGACCATACTAGATGAACAGTTTGGTATGAACCAGTGTCTCTATCTTCAATCTATACATACTGCCTCACAGACCATACTAGACGAACAGTTTGGTATGAACCCGTGTCTCTATCTTCAATCTATACATACTGCCTCACAGACCATACTAGACGAACAGTTTGATATGAACCCGTGTCTCTATCTACAATCTATACATACTGCCTCACAGACCATACTAGACGAACAGTTTGATATGAACCCGTGTCTCTATCTACAATCTATACATACTGCCTCACAGACCATACTAGATGAACAGTTTGATATGAACCAGTGTCTCTACTACCTTCAATCTATACATACTGCCTCACAGACCATACTAGACGAACAGTTTGATATGAACCCGTGTCTCTATCTTCAATCTATACATACTGCCTCACAGACCATACTAGACGAACAGTTTGATATGAACCCGTGTCTCTACTACCTTCAATCTATACATACTGCCTCACAGACCATACTAGACGAACAGTTTGATATGAACCAGTGTCTCTATCTTCAATCTATACATGCTGCCTCACAGACCATACTAGACGAACAGTTTGGTATGAACCCGTGTCTCTATCTTCAATCTATACATACTGCCTCACAGACCATACTAGACGAACAGTTTGATATGAACCTGTGTCTCTATCTTCAATCTATACATGCTGCCTCACAGACCATACTAGACGAACAGTTTGATATGAACCAGTGTCTCTATCTTCAATCTATACATACTGCCTCACAGACCATACTAGACGAACAGTTTGATATGAACCCGTGTCTCTACTATCTTCAATCTATACATACTGCCTCACAGACCATACTAGACGAACAGTTTGATATGAACCTGTGTCTCTACTATCTTCAATCTATACATACTGCCTCACAGACCATACTAGATGAACAGTTTGATATGAACCCGTGTCTCTATCTTCAATCTATACATACTGCCTCACAGACCATACTAGACGAACAGTTTGATATGAACCTGTGTCTCTATCTTCAATCTATACATGCTGCCTCACAGACCATACTAGACGAACAGTTTGATATGAACCCGTGTCTCTATCTTCAATCTATACATACTGCCTCACAGACCATACTAGACGAACAGTTTGATATGAACCCGTGTCTCTATCTTCAATCTATACATACTGCCTCACAGACCATACTAGACGAACAGTTTGATATGAACCAGTGTCTCTATCTTCAATCTATACATACTGCCTCACAGACCATACTAGACGAACAGTTTGATATGAACCCGTGTCTCTACTATCTTCAATCTATACATACTGCCTCACAGACCATACTAGACGAACAGTTTGATATGAACCCGTGTCTCTATCTTCAATCTATACATACTGCCTCACAGACCATACTAGACGAACAGTTTGATATGAACCCGTGTCTCTACTATCTTCAATCTATACATACTGCCTCACAGACCATACTAGACGAACAGCAGGACTTTGGTCTAGAGCCAGACAGAGAAAAATGTGTTTATGACATCACATACTTTGCTAAGAAATCTATTCTCCAGCTGTGGGCTTCTAATTCGACCAGATTTTTAAAAAACTTTCCTTCCCTCTTGAAAAGCTCACTGATGACCTCTGCCAAGAGACGGCCCAGGTTTGATAGACTCTGGTCTCCACTACTCAACTATATTTCAAATTGGACGGAGTGAATGCAGTCATTAAGGAAATGAGTGTTTATACATGTTGTGTAAGGTGATGTAATACAAATTATTTGTTAGTTGTCTCAGCTAAAGCCTGAAATAGTTAACAGGATCACAGATAGTGCTGCTGCAAATTGTTTTTTTTGGGGGGGGGGGATATTCTATTTTGATTCTATTATTTATTATTTTTGTGTTTTTATTTTTTGATTGAAAAACAAGAAAACTTAACGGTTGGGGGGACAGAAGGACGGTTGGGGGGACAGAAGGACGGTTGGGGGGGACAGAAGGACGGTTGGGGGGACAGAAGGACGGTTGGGGGGACAGAAGGACGGTTGGGGGGGACAGAAGGACGGTTGGGGGGACAGAAGGACGGTTGGGGGGACAGAAGGACGGTTGGGGGGACAGAAGGACGGTTGGGGGGACAGAAGGACGGTTGGGGGGACAGAAGGACGGGCAGAGAGACAGATGTAAACAGATACATGTCCAAAAGGTTTCCTCAAGTTTCCTACAAGTTTCCTACAAGTTTCCTACACGTTTCCTACACGTTTCCTACAAGTTTCCTACAAGTTTCCTACACGTTTCCTACAAGTTTCCTACAAGTTTCCTACAAGTTTCCTACACGTTTCCTACACGTTTCCTACACGTTTCCTACAAGTTTCCTACAAGTTTCCTACACGTTTCCTACAAGTTTCCTACACGTTTCCTACACGTTTCCTACACGTTTCCTACACGTTCCCTACACGTTTCCTACACGTTTCCTACAAGTTTCCTACACGTTTCCTACACGTTTCCTACAAGTTTCCTACACATTTCCTACAAGTTCCCTACACGTTTCCTACAAGTTTCCTACTCTCATCAGACAAACAGGCCCAATCAATGTATTAAAATACTATTTTATGTTTGTGATAAAAGAAAAATGTTTAAAAATAACTTTAAGTGATTTAGACAATAAATATTTTACATTGATTAAGGGTTTGCTACTTAATTGACAGTACATTGTTTCCAAACGATTCTGTAATAAGTATTCCTCTTACTTGGTAGCCAGTTTCATGCCGCAGTCCTCTGAGCAGTATTTGGAGCCGGCCCTGGCAACCTCCACACACCCTGGTCCCAAACACTGTCTCATCCCCCCTCCTCCTCCTCCACCACCGTCCCCCCGAGCCTCACCACCGCCCCCGCCACCCCTCTCACTGTGCTTCACTCGCTCACGATGCTTCTGCTTCTGCTTGTGGCGACGCACCTCTTTCTCTTTCTGGAGGGGGAACAAGGGACAATATAGGAGGTGGTTGATTAACTGGACTCCAGACAACTGAGCAGTACAGAAATAGTCAACCGTTTATGATATATCTCTCTATAATATATCTCTATACAATATATCTCTATAATATATCTCTCTATAATATATCTCTCTACAATATATCTCTCTATAATATATCTCTCTATAATATATCTCTATAATATCTCTATAAAAATATCTCTATATAATATATCTCTATAATATCTCTCTATAATATCTCTCTATAATATCTCTCTATAATATCTCTACAATATCTATCTCTATAATATCTCTACAATATATATCTCTATAATATATCTCTCTATAATAACTCTACAATATATCTCTAATATCTCTCTATAATATATCTCTAATATATCTCTAATATATCTCTCTAAATATATCTTTATAATATATCTCTATAATATATCTCTCTATAATATATCTCTCTATAATATATCTCTCTATAATATATCTCTCTATAATATATCTCTAATATATCTCTCTATAATATATCGCTATAATATATTTCTCTATAGTATATCTCTATAATATATCTCGTCATAATATATCTCTCTAATATATATCTCTAATATATCTCTTCATAATATATCTCTCTAATATATCTCTCTAATATATCTCTTCATAATATATCTCTCTATAATATATCTCTCTCTATAATATCTCTAAATATATTACGCATTGTTGAAGAAAAGTTTGAAATTAAATCACGCTGCCAGATTACAATTAGGTTTATGGTCAATTAGACCGTTTTCCCCCCCACATTGCTTTTGCAACACAAAACATGTCCCATAGCCTTATGGAGAAAGGTCTAGTGCCTTCCGTACCTTGTCCTTCTTGTCCCATCTCTTCTCTCGTCTCTTGACGTGCTTGACCTTCACAGCCCTCTTCCTCTGCACGGGGTCAAAGGCCGCTTCCTCATCATCACTATGCCATAGCTGCATAGATACCACAGGAGACAATCAAATAATCAAATAATCAGTCAATCAAAATGTATTGACGTATCACTTTTAACTAACAAGGCTAGTATACTGTGTGTGTGTGTGTGTGTCAGTCTGTCCGTCTGTGTGTGAGCGGATGTGTGTGTGTACCATAGTGTTATCCTCGTAGCCTGCAGCCTTGTATTGCTGGTAGAGCTCCATCTCATTCTCACTGTAGTCATCAAACAGAGGCCCTCCTCTTCTCAGACTCCCTCTGGCCCCCCGAACAGACAGGGCAAACTCCTCATCCTTTACACGAAGCATTTTCTACAACGAGAGAGAGACAGAGAGCAAGAGACAGAGAGCAAGAGACAGAGAGCAAGAGACAGAGACAGAGACAGAGACAGAGAGAGAGACAGAGAGAGAGACAGAGAGAGAGACAGAGAGAGAGACAGAGAGAGAGACAGAGAGAGAGACAGAGACAGAGAGAGAGACAGAGACAGAGACAGAGAGAGACACAGAGACAGAGAGAGACACAGAGACAGAGAGAGAGACAGACAGAGAGACAGAGAGAGAGACAGAGAGACAGAGAGAGAGACAGAGAGAGAGACAGAGCGACAGAGAGAGACAGACAGAGAGACACAGACAGAGACAGAGAGAGAGACAGCACATGGTGCATCAAATATACTGAAGCAAATCCGGGGGGGGGGGGTTAACCCAGTCCAGGATTCAAACCTGGGTTCAACAACTGTCAACCCAAACATCTTTTAGGTAAAGAAATCCAAACCTCTTGACAAGTTCGCTCGGTGTTTGGGTTAGACGTCGCTTCAACAATGTCAATTTCAGAGGCTTCATTAGTTGTAAATGAATAAAGAATGCACACACATTTTGTCGAGGTTTGGTGCTTTCTTGGGAGGCATAAATCAAATGCTCAATACTAAAATAGACTACGGTCCAAACGCACCCTCTATCTACCGTTATGGACTCACCCGAGCTCGGACGTCACACTGCCTGAGTCTGCACTTCTGTCTGATCTTATTGGGTCCTCCAAACTTCTTCATGTCTTTACAGAAATCACACTGAGCACAGTCCTCAGTCCTCCTGCACGGCTCACACTCTCCACACATACGGGCTGAACGCTTCACCTGCACACAAGGGAATCACATTGGAATCACACTGGAATCACACTGGAATCACACTGGAATCACATTGGAATCACACTGGAATCACACTGGAATCACACTGGAATCACACTGGAATCACACTGGAATCACATTGGAATCACACTGGAATCACACTGGAATCACATTGGAATCACACTGGAATCACATTGGAATCACACTGGAATCACACTGGAATCACACTGGAATCACATTGGAATCACACTGGGTTTATACAGGCAGCCCAAGTCTGATCTTTTTAACCACTTATTGGCCTTTAACCAATCAGATCTTTGCCAATAATGGGGCAAAAGATCAGAATTGGGCTGCCTGTGGACAATTTACATTTTAGTCATTTAGCAGACGCTATTATCCAGAGCGACTTACAGTTAGTGCATTCATCTTAAAGATAGCTAGGTGAGACAACCACATATCACAGTAGTTAGTATATTCAGATAGCTAGGTGGGACAACCACATATTACAGTAGTTAGTATATTCAGATAGCTAGGTGGACAACCACATATTACAGTAGTTAGTATATTCAGATAGCTAGGTGGGACAACCACATATCACAGTAGTTAGTATATTCAGATAGCTAGGTGGACAACCACATATCACAGTAGTTAGTATATTAATCTTCAGATAGCTAGGTGGGACAACCACATATTACAGTAGTTAGTATATTCAGATAGCTAGGTGGGACAACCACATATCACAGTAGTTAGTATATTCAGATAGCTAGGTGGGACAACCACATATCACAGTAGTTAGTATATTCAGATAGCTAGGTGGGACAACCACATATCACAGTAGTTAGTATATTCAGATAGCTAGGTGAGACAACCACATATCACAGTAGTTAGTATATTCAGATAGCTAGGTGGGACAACCACATATCACAGTAGTTAGTATATTCAGATAGCTAGGTGGGACAACCACATATCACAGTAGTTAGTATATTCAGATAGCTAGGTGGGACAACCACATATTACAGTAGTTAGTATATTCAGATAGCTAGGTGGACAACCACATATCACAGTAGTTAGTATATTCAGATAGCTTGGTGGGACAACCACATATCACAGTAGTTAGTATATTCAGATAGCTAGGTGGACAACCACATATCACAGTAGTTAGTATATTCAGATAGCTAGGTGAGACAACCACATATCACAGTAGTTAGTATATTCAGATAGCTAGGTGGGACAACCACATATCACAGTAGTTAGTATATTCATCTTCAGATAGCTAGGTGGGACAACCTCATATCACAGTAGTTAGTATATTCAGATAGCTAGGTGAGACAACCACATATCACAGTAGTTAGTATATTCAGATAGCTAGGTGGGACAACCACATATCACAGTAGTTAGTATATTCATCTTCAGATAGCTAGGTGGGACAACCTCATATCACAGTAGTTAGTATATTCAGATAGCTAGGTGAGACAACCACATATTACAGTAGTTAGTATATTCAGATAGCTAGGTGAGACAACCACATATCACAGTAGTTAGTATATTCAGATAGCTAGGTGAGACAACCACATATCACAGTAGTTAGTATATTCAGATAGCTAGGTGAGACAACCACATATCACAGTAGTTAGTATATTCAGATAGCTAGGTGGGACAACCACATATTACAGTAGTTAGTATATTCAGATAGCTAGGTGGGACAACCACATATCACAGTAGTTAGTATATTCAGATAGCTAGGAGAGACAACCACATATCACAGTAGTTAGTATATTCAGATAGCTAGGTGGACAACCACATATTACAGTAGTTAGTATATTCAGATAGCTAGGTGGACAACCACATATTACAGTAGTTAGTATATTCAGATAGCTAGGTGGACAACCACATATCACAGTAGTTAGTATATTCAGATAGCTAGGTGGAACAACCACATATTACAGTAGTTAGTATATTCATCTTCAGATAGCTAGGTGGGACAACCACATATCACAGTAGTTAGTATATTCAGATAGCTAGGTGGACAACCACATATCACAGTAGTTAGTATATTCAGATAGCTAGGTGGGACAACCACATATCACAGTAGTTAGTATATTCAGATAGCTAGGTGAGACAACCACATATCACAGTAGTTAGTATATTCAGATAGCTAGGTGGGACAACCACATATCACAGTAGTTAGTATATTCAGATAGCTAGGTGGGACAACCACATATCACAGTAGTTAGTATATTCAGATAGCTAGGTGGGACAACCACATATTACAGTAGTTAGTATATTCAGATAGCTAGGTGGGACAACCACATATCACAGTAGTTAGTATATTCAGATAGCTAGGTGGGACAACCACATATCACAGTAGTTAGTATATTCAGATAGCTATATAAAAAAGTGTCGAACTGACTGAATAAAGTGGATTCTCCTATTTCCCTGTACCATTCATAAATCATACAACCGGGTTATATTTTCAAAGTTATTGCATCGGGGACAAGCAAACCAAAAAATATTTCCTCGGTTACCTTTCCTAGGATGTCTGGGTTTGCCAAGTGAGGGACTCTCCTTAACGGTCAAATCAGTTTTGTTTTTCAAATCCATTTTGGGAAACTGACTGTTCAAACAGAAAGTTACAAGTGACCCAAATCCGATATGTGTGTTAGCAGTCATTAGATGTCATCGTAATGACATGCACAGTGGTGTAGGCCAATACTAGGAACCCTGGTGGTACTTGGTCTATCTACAGGGGGTACTTGGTCTATCCACAGGGGGTACTTGGTCTATCTACAGGGGTACTTGGTCTATCTACAGGGGGTACTTGGTCTATCTACTGGGGGTACTTGGTCTATCTACAGGGGGTACTTGGTCTATCTACAGGGGGTACTTGGTCTATCTACAGGGGGTACTTGGTCTATCCACAGGGGTACTTGGTCTATCTACAGGGGGTACTTGGTCTATCTACAGGGGGTACTTGGCCTATCTACAGGGTGTACTTGGTCTATCTACAGGGGTACTTGGTCTATCTACAGGGGTACTTGGTCTATCTACAGGGGGTACTTGGTCTATCTACAGGGGGTACTTGGTCTATCTACAGGGGGTACTTGGTCTATCTACAGGGGGTACTTGGTCTATCTACAGGGGGTACTTGGTCTATCCACAGGGGTACTTGGTCTATCCACAGGGGTACTTGGTCTATCTACAGGGGGTACATGGCCTATCTACAGGGGGTACTTGGTCTATCTACAGGGGGTACTTGAGAAGCCTCATGAGACCATAGACTTACTGGTAAAATGCACATGAGGGGGTACATCAGTTGGTGGTACAGTAACCGGAAAAGGTTGGTTAACCACTGGTGTAGGCTGGATGGAGGTGGTGTAGGCTGGATGGTGGTGGTGTAGGCTGAATGGTGGTGTAGGCTGGATGGAGGTGGTGGTGTAGGCTGAATGGAGGTGGTGGTGTAGGCTGGATGGTGGTGGTGGTGTAGGCTGGATGGAGGTGGTGGTGTAGGCTGAATGGAGGTGGTGGTGTAGGCTGGATGGTGGTGGTGGTGTAGGCTGGATGGAGGTGGTGGTGTAGGCTGAATGGAGGTGGTGGTGTAGGCTGAATGGAGGTGGTGGTGTAGGCTGGATGGTGGTGGTGTAGGCTGAATGGCGGTGGTGGTGTAGGCTGAATGGTGGTGGTGGTGTAGGCTGGATGGCGGTGGTGGTGTAGACTGAATGGAGGTGGTGGTGTAGGCTGAATGGCGGTGGTGGTGTAGGCTGAATGGCGGTGGTGGTGTAGGCTGAATGGAGGTGGTGGTGTAGGCTGGATGGTGGTGGTGGTGTAGGCTGAATGGCAGTGGTGGTGTAGGCTGGATGGTGGTGGTGGTGTAGGCTGGATGGAGGTGGTGGTGTAGGCTGGATGGTGGTGGTGGTGTAGGCTGGATGGTGGTGGTGGTGTAGGCTGAATGGAGGTGGTGGTGTAGACTGAATGGAGGTGGTGGTGTAGGCTGGATGGAGGTGGTGGTGTAGGCTGAATGGAGGTGGTGGTGTAGACTGAATGGAGGTGGTGGTGTAGGCTGAATTGTGGTGGTGGTGTAGACTGAATGGAGGTGGTGGTGTAGGCTGGATGGTGGTGGTGGTGTAGACTGAATGGTGGTGGTGGTGTAGGCTGAATGGCGGTGGTGGTGTAGGCTGGATGATGGTGGTGGTGTAGACTGAATGGCGGTGGTGGTGTAGGCTGAATGGAGGTGGTGGTGTAGGCTGGATGATGGTGGTGGTGTAGGCTGAATGGAGGTGGTGGTGTAGGCTGAATGGTGGTGGTGGTGTAGACTGGATGGAGGTGGTGGTGGTGTAGGCTGAATGGTGGTGGTGTAGGCTGAATGGAGGTGGTGGTGTAGGCTGAATGGTGGTGGTGGTGTAGGCTGGATGGTGGTGGTGTAGGCTGGATGGAGGTGGTGGTGTAGGCTGAATGGTGGTGGTGGTGTAGGCTGGATGGTGGTGGTGTAGGCTGGATGGAGGTGGTGGTGTAGGCTGAATGGTGGTGGTGGTGTAGGCTGAATGGTGGTGGTGGTGTAGGCTGAATGGTGGTGGTGGTGTAGGCTGAATGGTGGTGGTGGTGTAGGCTGAATGGTGGTGGTGGTGTAGGCTGAATGGTGGTGGTGGTGTAGGCTGAATGGTGGTGGTGGTGTAGACTGGATGGAGGTGGTGGTGTAGACTGGATGGAGGTGGTGGTGTAGACTGGATGGAGGTGGTGGTGTAGACTGAATGGTGGTGGTGGTGTAGACTGAATGGTGGTGGTGGTGTAGACTGAATGGTGGTGGTGGTGTAGACTGAATGGAGGTGGTGGTGTAGACTGAATGGAGGTGGTGGTGTAGACTGAATGGAGGTGGTGGTGTAGACTGGATGGAGGTGGTGGTGTAGACTGGATGGAGGTGGTGGTGTAGACTGAATGGTGGTGGTGGTGTAGACTGGATGGAGGTGGTGGTGTAGACTGAATGGTGGTGGTGGTGTAGACTGAATGGTGGTGGTGGTGTAGACTGAATGGAGGTGGTGGTGTAGACTGGATGGAGGTGGTGGTGTAGACTGAATGGTGGTGGTGGTGTAGACTGAATGGTGGTGGTGGTGTAGACTGAATGGAGGTGGTGGTGTAGACTGAATGGAGGTGGTGGTGTAGACTGAATGTTTCCCAGTTGCTTTGAATGTTCAAAACCGTAGTGTCAGAGCACTTTTAAAGCCTCAAAGGATAAGATGATCCAACTTTCAAAACAAGTCCTTTTCGTCATAGCCACAACAGTCGACTATCTAGCTAGCCACAACAGTCCACTAGCCAGCTAGCCACAACAGTCCACTAGCTAGCTAGCCACAACAGTCCACTAGCTAGCTAGCCACCACAGTCCACTAGCTAGCTAGCCACAACAGTCCACTAGCCAGCTAGCCACCACAGTCCACTAGCTACCTAGCCACAACAGTCGACTAGCTAGCTAGCCACAACAGTCCACTAGCCAGCTAGCCACAACAGTCCACTAGCTAGCTAGCCACAACAGTCCACTAGCCAGCTAGCCACAACAGTCCACTAGCCAGCTAGCCACAACAGTCCACTAGCCAGCTAGCCACAACAGTCCACTAGCTAGCTAGCCACAACAGTCCACTAGCCAGCTAGCCACAACAGTCGACTAGCCAGCTAGCCACAACAGTCGACTAGCCAGCTAGCCACAACAGTCGACTAGCCAGCTAGCCACAACAGTCCACTAGCCAGCTAGCCACAACAGTCCACTAGCCAGCTAGCCACAACAGTCCACTAGCCAGCTAGCCACAACAGTCCACTAGCCAGCTAGCCACAACAGTCGACTAGCCAGCTAGCCACAACAGTCCACTAGCCAGCTAGCCACAACAGTCGACTAGCCAGCTAGCCACAACAGTCCACTAGCCAGCTAGCCACAACAGTCCACTAGCCAGCTAGCCACAACAGTCCACTAGCCAGCTAGCCACAACAGTCCACTAGCCAGCTAGCCACAACAGTCGACTAGCCAGCTAGCCACAACAGTCGACTAGCCAGCTAGCCACAACAGTCCACTAGCCAGCTAGCCACAACAGTCCACTAGCCAGCTAGCCACAACAGTCCACTAGCCAGCTAGCCACAACAGTCCACTAGCTAGCTAACCACAACAGTCGACTAGCCAGCTAGCCACAACAGTCCACTAGCCAGCTAGCCACAACAGTCGACTAGCCAGCTAGCCACAACAGTCGACTAGCCAGCTAGCCACAACAGTCCACTAGCCAGCTAGCCACAACAGTCCACTAGCCAGCTAGCCACAACAGTCGACTAGCCAGCTAGCCACAACAGTCGACTAGCCAGCTAGCCACAACAGTCGACTAGCCAGCTAGCCACAACAGTCCACTAGCCAGCTAGCCACAACAGTCGACTAGCCAGCTAGCCACAACAGTCGACTAGCCAGCTAGCCACAACAGTCCACTAGCCAGCTAGCCACAACAGTCCACTAGCCAGCTAGCCACAACAGTCCACTAGCTAGCTAGCCACAACAGTCCACTAGCTAGCTAGCCACAACAGTCCACTAGCTAGCTAGCCACAACAGTCCACTAGCTAGCTAGCCACAACAGTCCACTAGCTAGCTAGCCACAACAGTCCACCAGCCAGCTAGCCACAATAGTCCACCAGCCAGCTAGCCACAACAGTCCACCAGCCAGCTAGCCACAACAGTCCACTAGCCAGCTAGCCACAACAGTCCACTAGCCAGCTAGCCACAACAGTCCACTAGCCAGCTAGCCACAACAGTCCACTAGCCAGCTAGCCACAACAGTCCACTAGCTAGCTAGCCACAACAGTCGACTAGCTAGCTAGCCACAACAGTCCACTAGCCAGCTAGCCACAACAGTCCACTAGCCAGCTAGCCACAACAGTCCACTAGCCAGCTAGCCACAACAGTACACTAGCCAGCTAGCCACCACAGTCCACTAGCTAGCTAGCCACAACAGTCCACTAGCTAGCTAGCCACAACAGTCCACTAGCTAGCTAGCCACAACAGTCCACTAGCCAGCTAGCCACAACAGTCCACTAGCCAGCTAGCCACAACAGTCCACTAGCCAGCTAGCCACAACAGTCGACTAGCTAGCTAGCCACAACAGTCGACTAGCTAGCTAGCCACAACAGTCGACTAGCTAGCTAGCCACAACAGTCCACTAACTAGCTACCCAAAACAGTCCACTAGCTAGCTAGCCACAACAGTCGACTAGCCAGCTAGCCACAACAGTCGACTAGCCAGCTAGCCACAACAGTCGACTAGCTAGCTAGCCACAACAGTCGACTAGCTAGCTAGCCACAACAGTCGACTAGCTAGCTAGCCACAACAGTCCACTAGCTAGCTAGCCACAACAGTCGACTAGCTAGCTAGCCACAACAGTCCACTAGCTAGCTAGCCACAACAGTCCACTAGCTAGCTAGCTAGCTGTTTAGATTTTGACACATTCACTCATTTGTTTGGAAACAATTAACAAGCTACCACATGTTCTTGTCAAACTGTCAACAGAGCAGCTAACAGGCAATAAGATATGTCAAATAACAGTCTAAAAACCACTTGAGGGCAAATATCAGATTTGACCGTTCAGATACAAGGCGCATGGCCAGGAATCAGATTTGACCGTTCTGACACAAGGCGCATGGCCAGGAATCAGATTTGACCGTTCTGACACAAGGTGCATGGCCAGGAATCAGATTTGACCGTTCAGACAGAAGGCGCATGGCCAGGAATCAGATTTGACTGTTCAGATACAAGGTGCATGGCCAGGAATCAGATTTGACCGTTCAGACAGAAGGCGCATGGCCAGGAATCAGATTTGACCGTTCAGATACAAGGTGCATGGCCAGGAATCAGATTTGACCGTTCTGACACAAGGCGCATGGCCAGGAATCAGATTTGACCGTTCTGACACAAGGTGCATGGCCAGGAATCAGATTTGACCGTTCAGATACAAGGTGCATGGCCAGGAATCAGATTTGACCGTTCAGACACAAGGGGCATGGCCAGGAATCAGATTTGACCGTTCTGACACAAGGCGCATGGCCAGGAATCAGATTTGACCGTTCAGATACAAGGTGCATGGCCAGGAATCAGATTTGACCGTTCTGACACAAGGTGCATGGCCAGGAATCAGATTTGACCGTTCAGACACAAGGGGCATGGCCAGGAATCAGATTTGACCGTTCTGACACAAGGCGCATGGCCAGGAATCAGATTTGACCGTTCAGATACAAGGTGCATGGCCAGGAATCAGATTTGACCGTTCAGATACAAGGTGCATGGCCAGGAATCAGATTTGACCGTTCTGACACAAGGCACATGGCCAGGAATCAGATTTGACCGTTCAGACACAATATGATTTCAACCATTCTACCATTTATTAATCATTATTCCTACATTTGAAAATGTAAAAAAAAGCAAAATAGTAAATTACGCATTTATAAACACTATTTTAAATTATTTAATAATGTACTATTTAACAAACCTATAAACCAGCTATAAAGGAGTTATTGTCAATGCAAGATTATTTATAAGGTATTTGTTAATGGTTAATGAATGGTTTGACTCAAAATGTAAAAACATATTTATAAATGTATTTCTATAGGTCATGGATGGCATATTTAAGCAATTACGCATGTGGTATTAAAAAAAAATATATATTTTTTTTTTACCTTTTATTTAACTAGGCACGTCAGTTAAGAACAAATTCTTATTTTCAATGACGGCCTACCGGGGAACAGTGGGTTAACTGCCTTGTTCAGGGGCAGAACGATAGATTTTTACCTTGTCAGCTCGGGGATTTGATCTTGCAACCTTTCAAGTCCAACGCTCTAACCACTAGACTACCTGCCGCCCCTCCACTCTAACCACTAGGCTACCTGCCGCCCCATGGCCAATATACCATGGCTAAGGACTGTTCTTAGGCGCTCGGGTAATAAAACAAGATGTGGAAAATGTCAAGGGGTATGAATACTTTCTGAAGGCGCCGTATATATTCAGTGAATTATTGGTTGTTACCCGTGAACCTTGGCGGTGTTCTATATTCAGGTCTGGAGTGTGATGCTGCTTCTCCATCTTCTCCTGGTCTCCCGTCTCCTTCTCCGTCTTCTCCTGGTCTCCCGTCTCCTTCTCCGTCTTCTCCTGGTCTCCCGTCTCCTTCTCTGTCTTCTCCTGGTCTCCTGTCTCCTTCTCCGTCTTCTCCTGGTCTCCCGTCTCCTTCTCTGTCTTCTCCTGGTCTCCCGTCTCCTTCTCTGTCTTCTCCTGGTCTCCCGTCTCCTTCTCCGTCTTCTCCTGGTCTCCCGTCTCCTTCTCCTTCTCTGTCTTCTCCTGGTCTCCTGTCTCCTTCTCCGTCTTCTCCTGGTCTCCTGTCTCCTTCTCCGTCTTCTCCTTGGTCTTCTTGGGACGATACTTTATCTCCAGGGTCCCGTCTTTGGCTAGATAACAACACAAGAATCAGTGGGTTTAATTCATTTAAATGATTGGATGTACATATCACAGATTGGCCCTTTAACTCTTTAACTGCTTCATTGGCCGTTTCATTTTTAGATCACAAAAGGAGTGCCGTGGTTTTCCGTGTTTGTCTCTTTTTCTCGACACGTCTGCACTGGTTGGTCATCATCATTACTAAAACAGAGGGCAGACTTACCGCGACATTTCTCACAGTACCACACCCGGATGACTTTAGCTGCCTTCTCCGATATGCCGATGCAGTCACCGTGAAACCACTCGTTACAGCAGTCGCAACCACTGCAGAGACAGGGGAAACACAGGTATGAGAGGCCTGTTCCACCGTCCATCTGTCGTTTGTCATCTTTGTTCAGACAGACAGGCAGACAGACACAATAGACAGACAGACAGACAGACAGGCAGGCAGTAGAAAGACAGACAGACAGTAGAAAGACAGACAGATAGGCAGGCAGACAGACAGACAGACAGTTACATCATGAAGCAGTTGATGTCAGGTCTGCGACAGACACAGTAGAAAGACAGACAGATAGTTACATCATGAAGCAGTTGATGTCAGGTCTGCGACAGACACAGTAGACAGGTGCGTTGTCCCCCTCCATCATGGGTCCTACAGGTCTCTCAGGGCCAGGGGCTGGGTCGAGGTCTGATACCTCACTGTGACTGTCCTGAGGGGTAGAGGAGCAGAAGCAACATTTATTACATTCGGAGTGTGTGTGTGTGTGTGTGTGTGTGTGTGTGTGTGTGTGTGTGTGTGTGTGTGTGTGTGTGTGTGTGTGTGTGTGTGTATTTGCCCATGGTGATGATTGCCTAAATTAGCTCAATTCTGATCATGTCAACAAAGATGAGAGGAAGAAACAGTATTTAGTAAAGAAGAAAAGATAATAGATTGACTAAGGAAATTGGGGTTTGACTTTAGGTATCCATATTAAAAAGGTATATTATTCCAATCTGTACTCATCTCTTGCTCGGCGTTAACACTGGCAGCCCAATTCTGATTTTCCACTAAATTAATATTTTTACCAATCAGATCAGCTCTTTGCCAATAATTGAACAAATGTTGGCAATAATTGGGCAAAATGTTGGCAATATTTAATCGGGCTGCTTGTGTTTGATTTGTGTTTTTGATTTGACTTGGATTTGAAAACATCAGGTATCAAATGAACGAATTAATGAATGAATGAATGAATATCAGAATTTTTAACATGAAATGACCATGACTAGAATAACGAATATAAACCTGGTTTGCGATGCAGAATCACACATACACACATCGCCGTATCATCCCGCTTTGTGAAGATGGACAATGCCATATGAGGAGATGCTGAAAATGATGAGATGCTCTTTCACTTACCATGATGACTGGTGATCGCGTTGGGCGAGACACTTACAGAAAAACCGGGTAGAGTAGAGAAATAATGTCCAACCACTGCATGAGAAAATAAAACATTTGATTTCACATTTAGATGTTTTGATTTTGCACGATTTTGGTTCAAAACATCTGCAGAAAATGGTTGCTTCCGGTTCCTCCTTCTTCGGGTATTTTCAGAGCGAGCCACAAGTAGCCTTTTGAGGTAGCGCACCACCTGCTGTTTGTTAGGAGATAATGCAAGTCCAATTTCTACAACTCTGATCTGAAAAGTATTGCGTACCACCCCAACATGAAATCATTATTTATTTATTTTTTTACCCCGGACGTTGAAATCAGGTGCATTTAGGTGCTCAAAATACGTATTTTCCCTATCTTTCCGGACGTTGAAAATACATACTTTGTGGCCATTGATTCTACAGCCAAATATCAACTTCACATACATTTTCAATGAGGTAATCGTTATATCACAACAACACTTTTAAACCTCTTAGTGTTGGAAAGAGGAGCCAACTGGAGGTCGCAACAGAACATAATTATTATTCCCTTCCCTTCTGCCTCTACCACTTATCTTAGCTTTTTTTAAAGGCTTAAAAACGGGCAGCAATGATGTTGAAAGCAACTCAAGCAACTGAATAAACCAACAGACCAATTAAACCACAATACCATTCTCAGTAAAGCCGGACAAAGTTGAATTACTGTTTAACGGATACCCCGCCTCACTTTTCTCCACACCCCGATTTAAAAATAAATAAATCAGATGTGTTATTTTTGGGCCAATATATGCGGCTCTTTGTTTATAAGGTACTGTCCTGTTCTCCCTTGAGGCTTTCCCAATTTGATGCCCAAGAGACCAGACAGACTCAGATCATGTCCGAGCCTCGGATTGGACAGTGAAATACAGGTATCACCTGCAGGCGACGATGTTTCATTTCTCTCTCATGCCGTCACGGCTGAAGTCAGCGCAAACTCCTACTTTTATCTGTCCAGGTTAAACGTGGGACGTCCCTCATTAATAAACAAACAGTCGGTTCAATTCATGGTTATTGCAACATTTTCAGCTCTATTAGAAGCGACTAATTGACGAAACAATGTCATTTTACCAATTGACTGGCCAGAGATCAAGGCATTCATCAGCGAAGACGCAGGTGCAAGTTGACAGTATTTTGGACAACTAAATTGGAATCAAAATGATTGATGAAATCGAAGTGTGTCAGCTGTATGGTGATTTGCGATTCATAACTTACATTTGACCGGTACTACCAGTAGTCGTAGGCCAACCGATAACCACGACGGAATGCGTTTGAAGAGATGACGCGCCGCGGAGAACAGCCAACATGTCCAGCATCGCCAGAGGAACGGACACACTTCGAGCAGATCAGCAGGTCGGGGCTTTTCGTGGCAGCAGGACGAGACTATCAAAGGAGGATGCGGTGAGCAAAGTTACTGGGCTCGAATTTAGTCCAGCTTGCTCTATATAGATTGATGTAGATAGATAGATCTAATTGTGCATGTTATAAAAAAAACTCATTTTTTGATGATGAAAGGTTATACTCCGTGGCTGGATTTATGTATTTATGTATTTTATCCAATGCTACATTAATTTGGCAGACCTAACTTGATTGGCCCTCTTTCTACAAGGCCTAAGTCTTTGAGAGGCCTAATCATATTTGAATGAATATTTTTGTTAACGCTCTATCGGCTATAGAGAGATGCATTCAGGTAATGAACTCATTATTATGCATCAACATTTTAATTTGATTTCAATTATTTATTGTCATTCATTGTTGAATTTATTAATGAATTCGATTAATGAACTGATAACAAATCACTTTTCTTTTCAATCATTTTTGAATTTGATAGAAATGTCATTCTATTATACATCCTATGTGAATAATGCTTATAAATGTTCATTTGATATTAATAATTGGGAAAATCAGTCTGAAAGTGAATATTTATCCTATTGTTCAGGTCCATATAGCCTAGGACAATGTGATAAAGTACAGTTATTCCTTATCCCCTTAATCAACCGTGCTATATTGTTAGATTTTTCGCATTGCTCGTAACTTGTTTTGTACATAATGTTGCTGATACCGTCTCTTAGGACCGGAAAGAGCTTCTGGACATCAGAACTGGTATTATTCACCTCAAATTGGACAAAGAGTTCTTCTTCAACGAGTCAGACGGGAGGGATATACTACTTCAGATACCCGACCCAGATCCACAGGACAGAACAGCAGCCTCTGGTAAGACACGGGGCGGGAGCCTATGCATATTTCTAAACAATAGCTGGTGCGCGATATCTAAGGAAGTCTCAAGGTTTTTCTCACCTGAGGTAGAGTATCTCATGATAAGCTGTAGACCACACTATCTACCTAGAGGAGTTTTCATCTGTATTTTTCGTAGCTGTTTACATACCACCACAGACCGAGTCTGGCACTTAAACCTCACTCACTTAGCTGTATTCCGCCATAAGCAAAAAGGAAAATGCTCATTTTAACCATATTCAGAGGCTAAACAATGTTTAAAATTAACAATTGAGTTGAACAAGTACATATTTTGAGTTCTGATGGAGTTCTGATGGAGTTCTGATGGGGTTCTGATGGGGTTCTGATGGGGTTCTGATGTGGTTTTGATGTGGTTCTGATGGGGTTCTGATGTGGTTCTGATGGGGTTCTGATGTGGTTCTGATGGGGTTTTGATGTGGTTCTGATGTGGTTCTGATGGAGTTCTGATGGGGTTCTGATGTGGTTCTGATGGGGTTCTGATGGGGTTCTGATGGGGTTCTGATGGAGTTCTGATGTGGTTCTGATGTGGTTCTGATGGAGTTCTGATGGGGTTCTGATGGAGTTCTGATGGGGTTCTGATGGGGTTCTGATGTGGTTCTGATGGGGTTCTGATGTGGTTTTGATGGGGTTCTGATGGGGTTCTGATGGGGTTCTGATGTGGTTCTGATGGAGTTCTGATGTGGTTCTGATGGAGTTCTGATGGGGTTCTGATGTGGTTCTGATGGGGTTCTGATGTGGTTCTGATGGGGTTCTGATGGGGTTCTGGTGTGGTTCTGATGGGTTCTGATGGGGTTCTGATGGGGTTCTGGTGGGGTTCTGATGTGGTTCTGATGTGGTTCTGATGTGGTTCTGATGGGGTTCTGATGTGGTTCTGATGGGGTTCTGATGGGGTTCTGATGTAGTTCTGATGTGGTTCTGATGTGGTTCTGATGTGGTTCTGATGGAGTTCTGATGGAGTTCTGATGTGGTTCTGATGGGTTCTGAAGGAGTTCTGATGGGGTTCTGATGGGGTTCTGATGTGGTTCTGATGTGGTTCTGATGGAGTTCTGATGGAGTTCTGATGTGGTTCTGATGTTGTTCTGATGGGTTCTGAAGGAGTTCTGATGTGGTTCTGATGGCGTTCTGATGGGGTATGACAACTGGACTAAACTCATGAGGCATTTATAAGTTATATTCTTCAAGTGTGTAAATTATTAAAAAGTCCAAAACATTGATGAAACAATCACAGATGGACCCTTTCAATACACTAATTTATACATTTCTCAAGAGCATAGCACAATTTGTATAACCCAACTATAACCCATCATTATAAGGTTGCATTGCATCAAAATACGTTCAAAAGCTGCCAACTACCTTGTCCATTTTCCCATTTGATTAGGTTTATGTATTAGGCTAGGCTTATAGGTTTAGGTTAGGCTAAGTCAAATGTAGGGTTAAGGAGCGGTTTTACAGACACAGATTACACACCTGAACTAGAATTTCATTTTATAACATTGTTTTTTTTTGTTGGTATTAATTGACCTTATGGCTCTATTCAATCCGTCTGGCAGAAATCCAGCGTTACGGCATGATTGTAATTTAAAGGCAGCGTTCTCACATGAGCGTAGACTGTATTCACGGAATACGCTACATAGGTCGGCTCAATCGGAAATTAACTTTACATTTCTATGGCGTAATCTGCAACCCTTCAGTGGTCCAGGTTGATTAGATCCCCTACTGTAAAGAGGGTAACTTCAGTGGTCCAGGTTGATTAGATCCCCTACTGTAAAGAGGGTAACTTCAGTGGTCCAGGTTGATTAGATCCCCTACTGTAAAGAGGGTAACTTCAGCGGTCCAGGTTGATTAGATCCCCTACTGTAAAGAGGGTAACTTCAGTGGTCCAGGTTGATTAGATCCCCTACTGTAAAGAGGGTAACTTCAGTGGTCCAGGTTGATTAGATCCCCTACTGTAAAGAGGGTAACTTCAGCGGTCCAGGTTGATTAGATCCCCTACTGTAAAGAGGGTAACTTCAGTGGTCCAGGTTGATTAGATCCCCTACTGTAAAGAGGGTAACTTCAGTGATCCAGGTTGATTAGAGCCCCTACTGTAAAGAGGGTAACTTCAGTGGTCCAGGTTGATTAGATCCCCTACTGTAAAGAGGGTAACTTCAGCGGTCCAGGTTGATTAGATCCCCTACTGTAAAGAGGGTAACTTCAGTGGTCCAGGTTGATTAGATCCCCTACTGTAAAGAGGGTAACTTCAGTGGTCCAGGTTGATTAGATCCCCTACTGTAAAGAGGGTAACTTCAGCGGTCCAGGTTGATTAGATCCCCTACTGTAAAGAGGGTAACTTCAGTGGTCCAGGTTGATTAGATCCCCTACTGTAAAGAGGGTAACTTCAGTGGTCCAGGTTGATTAGATCCCCTACTGTAAAGAGGGTAACTTCAGTGGTCCAGGTTGATTAGATCCCCTACTGTAAAGAGGGTAACTTCAGTGGTCCAGATTGATTAGATCCCCTACTGTAAAGAGGGTAACTTCAGTGGTCCAGGTTGATTAGATCCCCTACTGTAAAGAGGGTAACTTCAGTGGTCCAGGTTGATTAGATCCCCTACTGTAAAGAGGGTAACTTCAGTGGTCCAGGTTGATTAGATCCCCTACTGTAAAGAGGGTAACTTCAGTGGTCCAGATTGATTAGATCCCCTACTGTAAAGAGGGTAACTTCAGTGGTCCAGGTTGATTAGATCCCCTACTGTAAAGAGGGTAACTTCAGTGGTCCAGGTTGATTAGATCCCCTACTGTAGGTTCCAGGGTTAAGTTGTTCCACACCCATAATATAGGTTCCAGGGTTAAGTTGTTCCACACCCATAATATAGGTTCCAGGGTTAAGTTGTTCCACACCCATAATATAGGTTCCAGGGTTAAGTTTCAGACCTGAATAAAAACACACAATCTTTCCAACAGCAAGAACATATTTTATATTATAAGAGCGATATTTCATATCGCTGCATTTTAATTTAAACAAAAATACCTACAGTATGTATATACAGCTAAAATTCAAAATTCCATAAAATGTTTATCTTCAAAATAATGCCTGCTCTGATGCACACGTAATGTACTAATGTACTGACAAATTTAGAATTACTATCTCCCTCCCCTCCATCCCGAGACATACACACAACATTATATTTCTGTCCGTTCCCTTTGTTGTTACAGAGACATAGTAATACAGTCCATTCCAGAGTACATGTGTTATTAAGATAGTACTGTACGTACATTCATGTTTATAATACAGCTTCATTCAATAAGTGCTGACACGTGCAACAGAGATCACAATAACGTCAAGAAGATATTTTCCTTCCTCTGACAACCTACTTCTCCTTCCTGTCTCTCTCCTTCCTGTCTCTCATGACAACATCCGGTGGAGCAGAGGGTATATGGAGGATGAATTAACGTACAGCAGGGAGAGAATTGAAATGGCTCTGATAAGTCTGGTTGTAATATGGAGCATCGGAGAAAGAACCAGTCGAAGCAACACGCAGAGCATTGGGAATTACATGACGTAGAACAACGGGCGGCGGAGTCTCTGTCCGTCAGCTCTGGGCCAGCCAATCAGAAAGCGGTAAGTCCTGAGTGGTGGTGTGGGGGAGTTAGAAGGGGAGGGGCCATGGTGGAGTAGGACGTAGGGGGGGGG
>NW_024059996.1:0-29040 GCF_016432855.1 Salvelinus namaycush
GGTTGTCATAATATAATAGAGACAGTAGATCTAGCTGGTCTGTCATAATATAAGAGAACAGTAGATCTAGCTGGTCTGTCATAATATATAGGACTGTAGATCTAGCTGGTCTGTCATAATATAATAGAGCAGTATATCTAGCTGGTCTGTCATAATAATAGAGACAGTAGATCTAGCTGGTCTGTCATAATATAATAGAGACATTAGATCTAGCTGGTCTGTCATAATATAATAGACAGTAGATCTAGCTGGTCTGTCATAATATAATAGAGACAGTAGATCTAGCTGGTCTGTCATAATATAATAGAGACAGTAGATCTAGCTGGTCTGTCATAGTAATAGAGACAGTAGATCTAGCTGGTCTGTCATAATATAATAGATACAGTAGATCTAGCTGGTCTGTCATAATAAATAGAGACAGTATTCTAGCTGTCTGTCATAATATATGAGACAGTAGATCTAGCTGTCTGTCATAATATAATAGAGACAGTAGATCTAGCTGGTCTGTCATAATATAATAGAGACAGTAGATCTAGCTGGTCTGTCATAATATAATAGAGACATAGATCTAGCTGGCTGTCATATATAATAGAGACAGTAGATCTAGCTGGTCTGTCATAATATAATAGAGCTAGATCTAGCTGGTCTGTCATAATATAATAGAGACATTAGATCTAGCTGGTCTGTCATAATATAATAGAGACAGTAGATCTAGCTGGTCTGTCATAATATAAGACAGTAGATCTAGCTGGTCTGTCATAATATAATAGAGACAGTAGATCTAGCTGGTCTGTCATAATATAATAGAGACAGTAGATCTAGCTGGTCTGTCATATATAATAGAGACAGTAGATCTAGCTGGTCTGTCATAATATAATAGAGACATAGATCTAGCTGGTCTGTCATAATATATAGAGACAGTAGATCTAGCTGGTCTGTCATAATATAATAGAGACTGTAGATCTAGCTGGTCTGTCATAATATAATAGAGACAGTAGATCTAGCTGGTCTGTCATAATATAATAGAGACAGAGATCTAGCTGGTCTGTCATAATATAATAGAGACAGTAGATCTAGCTGGTCTGTCATAATATAATAGATACTGTAGATCTAGCTGCTCTGTCATAATATAAGAGAGACATTCGATCTAGCTGGTCTGTCATAATATAATAGAGACTAGATCTAGCTGGTCTGTCATAATATATAGACAGTAGATCTAGCTGGTCTGTCATAATATAATAGAGACAGTAGATCTAGCTGGTCTGTCATAATATAATAGAGACATATCTAGCTGGTCTGTCATAATATAATAGAGACAGTAGATCTAGCTGGTCTGTCATAATATAATAGAGACAGTAGATCTAGCTGGTCTGTCATAATATAATAGAGACAGTAGATCTAGCTGGTCTGTCATAATATAATAGAGCAGTTATCTAGCTGGTCTGTCATATATAATAGAGACAGTAGATCTAGCTGGTCTGTCATAATATAATAGAGACATTAGATCTAGCTGGTCTGTCATAATATAATAGAGACAGTAGATCTAGCTGGTCTGTCATAATATAATAGAGACAGTAGATCTAGCTGGTCTGTCATAATATAATAGAGACAGTAGATCTAGCTGGTCTGTCATAATATAATAGAGACAGTAGATCTAGCTGGTCTGTCATAATATAATAGAGACAGTAGATCTAGCTGGTCTGTCATAATATAATAGAGACAGTAGATCTAGCTGGTCTGTCATAATATAATAGAGACAGTAGATCTAGCTGGTCTGTCATAATATAATAGAGACAGTAGATCTAGCTGGTCTGTCATAATATAATAGAGACAGTAGATCTAGCTGGTCTGTCATAATATAATAGAGACAGAGATCTAGCTGGTCTGTCATAATATAATAGAGACAGTAGATCTAGCTGTCTGTCATAATATAATAGAGCATTAGATCTAGCTGGTCTGTCATAATATAATAGAGACATTAGATCTAGCTGGTCTGTCATAATATAATAGAGACAGTAGATCTAGCTGGTCTGTCATAATATAATAGAGACAGTAGATCTAGCTGGTCTGTCATAATATAATAGAACAGTAGATCTAGCTGGTCTGTCATAATATAATAGAGACAGTAGATCTAGCTGGTCTGTCATAATATAATAGAGACAGTAGATCTAGCTGGTCTGTCATAATATAATAGAGACAGTATCTAGCTGGTCTGTCAAAAATAGTAGAGACAGTAGATCTAGCTGGTCTGTCATAATATAATAGAGACCGTAGATCTAGCTGGTCTGTCATAATATAATAGAGACAGTAGATCTAGCTGGTCTGTCATAATATAATAGAGACAGTAGATCTAGCTGGGTCTGTCATAATATAATAGGACATTAGATCTAGCTGGTCTGTCATAATATAATAGAGACAGTAGATCTAGCTGGTCTGTCATAATATAATAGAGACAGTAGATCTAGCTGGTCTGTCATAATATAATAGAGACAGTAGATCTAGCTGGTCTGTCATAATATAATAGATACTGTAGATCTAGCTGCTCTGTCATAATATAATAGAGGCAGTAGATCTAGCTGGTCTGTCATAATATAATAGAGACAGTAGATCTAGCTGGTCTGTCATAATATAATAGAGACAGTAGATCTAGCTGGTCTGTCATAATATAATAGAGACAGTAGATCTAGCTGGTCTGTCATAATATAATAGAGACATTAGATCTAGCTGGTCTGTCATATATAATAGAGACAGTATATCTAGCTGGTCTGTCATAATATAATAGAGACAGTAGATCTAGCTGGTCTGTCATAATATAATAGATACAGTAGATCTAGCTGGTCTGTCATAATATAATAGAGACAGTAGATCTAGCTGGTCTGTCATAATATAATAGAGACAGTAGATCTAGCTGGTCTGTCATATATAATAGAGACAGTAGATCTAGCTGGTCTGTCATAATATAATAGAGACAGTAGATCTAGCTGGTCTGTCATAATATAATAGAGACAGTATATCTAGCTGTCTGTCAAATAATAGAGACAGTAGATCTAGCTGGTCTGTCATAATATAATAGAGACAGTAGATCTAGCTGGTCTGTCATAATATAATAGAGACAGTAGATCTAGCTGGTCTGTCATAATATAATAGAGACATATCTAGCTGGTCTGTCATAATATAATAGAGACAGTAGATCTAGCTGGTCTGTCATAATATAATAGAGACAGTAGATCTAGCTGGTCTGTCATAATATAATAGAGACAGTAGATCTAGCTGGTCTGTCATAATATAATAGAGACATATATCTAGCTGGTCTGTCATAATATAATAGAGAAAGTAGATCTAGCTGATCTGTCATAATATAATAGAGAATAGATCTAGCTGGTCTGTCAAAAATAGTAGAGACAGTAGATCTAGCTGGTCTGTCATAATATAATAGAGACCGTAGATCTAGCTGGTCTGTCATAATATAATAGAGACAGTAGATCTAGCTGGTCTGTCATAATATAATAGAGACAGTAGATCTAGCTGGTCTGTCATAATATAATAGAGACAGTAGATCTAGCTGGTCTGTCATAATAATAGAGACAGTAGATCTAGCTGGTCTGTCATAATATAATAGAGACAGTAGATCTAGCTGGTCTGTCATAATATAATAGAGACAGTAGATCTAGCTGGTCTGTCATAATATAATAGATACAGTAGATCTAGCTGGTCTGTCATAATATAATAGAGACAGTAGATCTAGCTGGTCTGTCATAATATAATAGAGACAGTAGATCTAGCTGGTCTGTCATAATATAATAGAGACAGTAGATCTAGCTGGTCTGTCATAATATAATAGAGACATTAGATCTAGCTGGTCTGTCATAATATAATAGAGACAGTAGATCTAGCTGGTCTGTCATAATATAATAGAGACAGTAGATCTAGCTGGTCTGTCATAATATAAGAGAGTAGATCTAGCTGGTCTGTCATATATAATAGAGCAGTAGATCTAGCTGGTCTGTCATAATATAATAGAGACAGTAGATCTAGCTGGTCTGTCATAATATAATAGAGACAGTAGATCTAGCTGGTCTGTCATTATAATAGAGACAGTAGATCTAGCTGGTCTGTCATAATATAATAGAGACATTAGATCTAGCTGGTCTGTCATAATATAATAGAGACATAGATCTAGCTGGTCTGTCATAATATAATAGAGACAGTAGATCTAGCTGGTCTGTCATAATATAATAGAGACAGTAGATCTAGCTGGTCTGTCATAATATAATAGAGTAGATCTAGGGTCTGTCATAATATAATAGAGACAGTAGATCTAGCTGGTCTGTCATAATATAATAGAGACAGTAGATCTAGCTGGTCTGTCATAATATAATAGAGACATTAGATCTAGCTGGTCTGTCATAATATAATAGAGACATTAGATCTAGCTGGTCTGTCATAATATAATAGAGACAGTAGATCTAGCTGGTCTGTCATATAATAGAGACAGTAGATCTAGCTGGTCTGTCATAATATAATAGAGACAGTAGATCTAGCTGGTCTGTCATAATATAATAGAGACAGTAGATCTAGCTGGTCTGTCATAATATAATAGAGACAGTAGATCTAGCTGGTCTGTCATTATAATAGAGACAGTAGATCTAGCTGGTCTGTCATAATATAATAGAGACAGTAGATCTAGCTGGTCTGTCATTATAATAGAGACAGTAGATCTAGCTGGTCTGTCATAATATAATAGAGACAGTAGATCTAGCTGGTCTGTCATAATATAATAGAGACAGTAGATCTAGCTGGTCTGTCATAATATAATAGAGACAGTAGATCTAGCTGGTCTGTCATAATATAATAGATACTTAGATCTAGCTGGTCTGTCATAATATAATAGAGACAGTAGATCTAGCTGGTCTGTCATAATATAATAGAGACAGTAGATCTAGCTGGTCTGTCATAATATAATAGAGACAGTAGATCTAGCTGGTCTGTCATAATATAATAGAGACAGTAGATCTAGCTGGTCTGTCATAATATAATAGAGACAGTATATCTAGCTGGTCTGTCATAATATAATAGAGACAGTAGATCTAGCTGGTCTGTCATAATATAATAGAGACAGTAGATCTAGCTGGTCTGTCATAATATAATAGGACAGTAGATCTAGCTGATCTGTCATAATATAATAGAGACAGTAGATCTAGCTGGTCTGTCATAATATAATAGAGACAGTAGATCTAGCTGGTCTGTCATAATATAATAGAGACAGTAGATCTAGCTGGTCTGTCATAATATAATAGAGACAGTAGATCTAGCTGGTCTGTCATAATATAATAGAGACAGTAGATCTAGCTGGTCTGTCATAATATAATAGAGACAGTAGATCTAGCTGGTCTGTCATAATAATAGAGACAGTAGATCTAGCTGGTCTGTCATAATATAATAGAGACAGATCTAGCTGGTCTGTCATAATATAATAGAGACAGTAGATCTAGCTGGTCTGTCATAATATAATAGAACAGTAGATCTAGCTGGTCTGTCATAATATAATAGAGCCTTAGATCTAGCTGGTCTGTCATAATATAATAGAGACAGTAGATCTAGCTGGTCTGTCATAATATAATAGAGACAGTAGATCTAGCTGGTCTGTCATAATATAATAGAGACAGTATATCTAGCTGGTCTGTCATAAATAATAGAGACAGTAGATCTAGCTGGTCTGTCATAATATAATAGAGACCGTAGATCTAGCTGGTCTGTCATAATATAATAGAGACAGTAGATCTAGCTGGTCTGTCATAATATAATAGAGACAGTAGATCTAGCTGGTCTGTCATAATATAATAGAGACAGTAGATCTAGCTGGTCTGTCATAATATAATAGAGACAGTAGATCTAGCTGGTCTGTCATAATATAATAGAGACAGTAGATCTAGCTGGTCTGTCATAATATAATAGAGACAGTAGATCTAGCTGGTCTGTCATAATATAATAGAGACAGTAGATCTAGCTGGTCTGTCATAATATAATAGAGACAGTAGATCTAGCTGGTCTGTCATAATATAATAGAGACAGTAGATCTAGCTGGTCTGTCATAATATAATAGAGACAGTAGATCTAGCTGGTCTGTCATAATATAATAGAGACAGTAGATCTAGCTGGTCTGTCATAATATAATAGAGACAGTAGATCTAGCTGGTCTGTCATAATATAATAGAGACATAGATCTAGCTGGTCTGTCATAATATAATAGAGACAGTAGATCTAGCTGGTCTGTCATAATATAATAGAGACAGTAGATCTAGCTGGTCTGTCATAATATAATAGAGACAGTAGATCTAGCTGGTCTGTCATAATATAATAGAGACAGTAGATCTAGCTGGTCTGTCATAATATAATAGAGACAGTAGATCTAGCTGGTCTGTCATAATATAATAGAGCAGTAGATCTAGCTGGTCTGTCATAATAAATAGAGACAGTAGATCTAGCTGGTCTGTCATAATATAATAGAGACAGTAGATCTAGCTGGTCTGTCATAATATATACTGTAGATCTAGCTGGTCTGTCATAGTATAATAGAGACAGTAGATCTAGCTGGTCTGTCATAATATAATAGAGACAGTAGATCTAGCTGGTCTGTCATAATATAATAGAGACAGTAGATCTAGCTGTCATAATATAATAGAGACAGTAGATCTAGCTGGTCTGTCATAATATAATAGAGACAGTAGATCTAGCTGGTCTGTCATAATATAATAGAGACAGTAGATCTAGCTGGTCTGTAATATAATAGAGACAGTAGATCTAGCTGGTCTGTCATAATATAATAGAGACAGTAGATCTAGCTGGTCTGTCATAATATAATAGAGACAGTAGATCTAGCTGGTCTGTCATATATAATAGAGACAGTAGATCTAGCTGGTCTGTCATAATATAATAGAGACAGATCTAGCTGGTCTGTCATAATATAATAGAGACAGTAGATCTAGCTGGTCTGTCATAATATAATAGAGACAGTAGATCTAGCTGGTCTGTCATAATATAATAGAGACAGTAGATCTAGCTGGTCTGTCATAATATAATAGAGACAGTAGATCTAGCTGGTCTGTCATAATATAATAGAGACAGTAGATCTAGCTGGTCTGTCATAATATAATAGAGACAGTAGATCTAGCTGGTCTGTCATAATATAATAGAGACAGTAGATCTAGCTGGTCTGTCATAATATAATAGAGACAGTAGATCTAGCTGGTCTGTCATAATATAATAGAGACAGTAGATCTAGCTGGTCTGTCATAATATAATAGAGACAGTAGATCTAGCTGGTCTGTCATAATATAATAGAGACAGTAGATCTAGCTGGTCTGTCATAATATAATAGAGACAGTAGATCTAGCTGGTCTGTCATAATATAATAGAGACAGTAGATCTAGCTGGTCTGTCATAATATAATAGAGACAGTAGATCTAGCTGGTCTGTCATAATATAATAGAGACCGTAGATCTAGCTGGTCTGTCATAATATAATAGAGACAGTAGATCTAGCTGGTCTGTCATAATATAATAGAGACAGTAGATCTAGCTGGTCTGTCATAATATAATAGAGACAGTAGATCTAGCTGGTCTGTCATAATATAATAGAGACAGTAGATCTAGCTGGTCTGTCATAATATAATAGAGACTGTAGATCTAGCTGGTCTGTCATAATATAATAGAGCCGTAGATCTAGCTGATCTTCATATATAATAGAGACAGTATCTAGCTGGTCTGTCATAATGTAATAGAGACTTAGATCTAGCTGGTCTGTCATATATATAAAGAGACAGTAGATCTAGCTGGTCTGTCATAATATATAGAGACAGTAGATCTAGCTGGTCTGTCATAATAAATAGATACTGTACATCTAGCTGCTCTGTCATAATGTAATAGAGCAGTAGATCTAGCTGGTCTGTCTTGTATAATAGAGACAGTAATCTAGCTGGTCTGTCATATATAATAGAGGCAGTAGATCTAGCTGGTCGTCATTGTATAATAGAGACAGTGATCTAGCTGGTCTGTCAAATATAATAGAGACATTAGATCTAGCTGGTCTGTCATAATAATAATACAATATATCTAGCTGGTCTGTCATAATATATAGAGACAGTATCTAGCTGGTCTGTCATAATATAATAGAGACATTAGATCTAGCTGGTCTGTCATATATAATAGAGACAGTAGATCTAGCTGGTCTGTCATAATATAATCGATTAGATCTAGCTGGTCTGTCATAATATAATAGAGACATTAGATCTAGCTGGTCTGTCATAATGTAATAGAGACAGTATATCTAGCTGGTCTGTCATAATATAATGGAGTAGATCTAGCTGGTCTGTCATAATAATAGAGACAGTAGATCTAGCTGGTCTTTCGTAATATAAATGAGACGTAGATCTAGCTGTTCTGCCATAGTATAATAGAGATAATAGATCTAGCTGGTCTGTCCTAAATAATAGAGACAGTAGATCTAGCTGGTCTGTCATAATATAATAGAGACAGTAGATCTAGCTGGTCTGTCCTAAATAATAGAGACAGTAGATCTAGCTGGTCTGTCATAATATAATAGAGACAGTAGATCTAGCTGGTCTGTCATAATATAATAGAGACAGTAGATCTAGCTGGTCTGTCATAATATAATAGAGACAGTAGATCTAGCTGGTCTGTCATAATATAATAGAGACAGTAGATCTAGCTGGTCTGTCATAATATAATAGAGACTAGATCTAGCTGGTCTGTCATAATATAATAGAGACAGTAGATCTAGCTGGTCTGTCATAATATAATAGAGACAGTAGATCTAGCTGGTCTGTCATAATATAATAGACAGTAGATCTAGCTGGTCTGTCATAATATAATAGAGACAGTAGATCTAGCTGGTCTGTCATTATAATAGAGACAGTAGATCTAGCTGGTCTGTCATAATATAATAGAGACAGTAGATCTAGCTGGTCTGTCATAATAATAGAGACAGTAGATCTAGCTGGTCTGTCATAATATAATAGAGACAGTAGATCTAGCTGGTCTGTCATAATATAATAGAGACAGTAGATCTAGCTGGTCTGTCATAATATAATAGAGACAGTAGATCTAGCTGGTCTGTCATAATATAATAGAGACAGTAGATCTAGCTGGTCTGTCAATATAATAGAGACAGTAGATCTAGCTGGTCTGTCATAATATAATAGAGACATAGATCTAGCTGGTCTGTCATAATATAATAGAGACAGTAGATCTAGCTGGTCTGTCATAATATAATAGAGACAGTAGATCTAGCTGGTCTGTCATAATATAATAGAGACAGTAGATCTAGCTGGTCTGTCATAATAATAGAGACGTAGATCTAGCTGGTCTGTCATAATATAATAGAGACGTAGATCTAGCTGGTCTGTCAATATAATAGAGACAGTAGATCTAGCTGGTCTGTCATAATATAATAGAGACAGTAGATCTAGCTGGTCTGTCATAATATAATAGAGAGTATAGATCTAGCTGGTCTGTCATAATATAATAGAGACAGTAGATCTAGCTGGTCTGTCATAATATAATAGAGACAGTAGATCTAGCTGGTCTGTCATAATATAATAGAGACAGTAGATCTAGCTGGTCTGTCATAATATAATAGAGACAGTAGATCTAGCTGGTCTGTCATAATATAATAGAGACAGTAGATCTAGCTGGTCTGTCATAATATAATAGAGACAGTAGATCTAGCTGGTCTGTCATAATATAATAGAGACAGTAGATCTAGCTGGTCATAATATAATAGACAGTAGATCTAGCTGGTCTGTCATAATATAATAGAGACAGTAGATCTAGCTGGTCTGTCATAATATAATAGAGACAGTAGATCTAGCTGGTCTGTCATAATATAATAGAGACAGTAGATCTAGCTGGTCTGTCATAATATAATAGAGACATTAGATCTAGCTGGTCTGTCATAATATAATAGAGACAGTAGATCTAGCTGGTCTGTCATAATATAATAGAGACAGTAGATCTAGCTGGTCTGTCATAATATAATAGAGACAGTAGATCTAGCTGGTCTGTCATAATATAATAGAGACAGTAGATCTAGCTGGTCTGTCATAATATAATAGAGACAGTAGATCTAGCTGGTCTGTCATAATATAATAGAGACAGTAGATCTAGCTGGTCTATAATATATAGAGACAGATCTAGCTGGTCTGTCATAATATAATAGAGACAGTAGATCTAGCTGGTCTGTCATAATATAATAGAGACAGTAGATCTAGCTGGTCTGTCATAATATAATAGAGACAGTAGATCTAGCTGGTCTGTCATAATATAATAGAGACAGTAGATCTAGCTGGTCTGTCATAATATAATAGAGACCGTAGATCTAGCTGGTCTGTCATAATATAATAGAGACAGTAGATCTAGCTGGTCTGTCATAATATAATAGAGACAGTAGATCTAGCTGGTCTGTCATAATATAATAGAGACAGTAGATCTAGCTGGTCTGTCATAATATAATAGAGACAGTAGATCTAGCTGGTCTGTCATAATATAATAGAGACAGTAGATCTAGCTGGTCTGTCATAATATAATAGAGACAGTAGATCTAGCTGGTCTGTCATAATATAATAGAGACAGTAGATCTAGCTGGTCTGTCATAATATAATAGAGACAGTAGATCTAGCTGGTCTGTCATAATATAATAGAGACAGTAGATCTAGCTGGTCTGTCATAATATAATAGAGACAGTAGATCTAGCTGGTCTGTCATAATATAATAGACGTAGATCTAGCTGGTCTGTCATAATATAATAGATACTGTAGATCTAGCTGGTCTCTGTCATAATATAATAGAGACAGTAGATCTAGCTGGTCTGTCTAATATAATAGACGACATTAGATCTAGCTGGTCTGTCATATAATAGAGAAGTAGATCTAGCTGGTCTGTTCATAATATAATAGAGACAGTATATCTAGCTGGTCTGTCATAATATAAATAGAGACAGTGATCTAGCTGGTCTGTCATAATAATAGGAGACATTATATCTAGCTGGTCTGTCATCAAGTAAAGAGACATTAGATCTAGCTGGTCTGTCATAATATAATAGAGACAGTAGATCTAGCTGGTCTGTCATAATATAATAGAGACAATATATCTAGCTGGTCTGTCATAATGTAATAGAGACATTAGATCTAGCTGGTCTGTCATAATATAATAGAGACAGTAGATCTAGCTGGTCTTTCATAATATAATAGAGGACAGTAGATCTAGCTGGTCTGTCATAATATAATAGATACTGTAGATCTAGCTGGTCTGTCATAATATAATAGAGACATAGATCTAGCTGGTCTGTCATAATATAATAGAGACAGTATATCTAGCTGCTCTGTCATAATATAATAGAGACAGTAGATCTAAGTGGTCTGTCATAATATAAAATAGACAGTAGATCTAGCTGGTCTGTCATAATATAATAGAGACATTAGATCTAGCTGGTCTGTCATAATATAATAGAGACAGTATATCAAGCTGGTCTGTCATAATATAATAGAGACAGTATATCTAGCTGGTCTGTCATAATATAATAGAGACAGTAGATCTAGCTGGTCTGTCATAATATAATAGAGACTGTAGATCTAGCTGGTCTGTCATAATATAATAGAGGAAGTAGATCTAGCTGGTCTGTCATTATATAATAGAGACAGTAGATCTAGCTGGTCTGTCATAATATAATAGAGACATTAGATCTAGCTGGTCTGTCATAATATAATAGAGACATTAGATCTAGCTGGTCTGTCATTAATATAATAGAGACAGTAGATCTAGCTGGTCTGGCATAATATAATAGAGACAGTAGATCTAGCTGGTCTGTCATAATATAATAGAGACAGTAGTCTAGCTGGTCTGTCATAATATAATAGAGACAGTAGATCTTAATGGTCTGTCATAATATAATAGAGACAGTAGATCTAGCTGGTCTGTCATAATATAATAGAGACAGTAGATCTAGCTGGTCTGTCATAATATAATAGAGACAGTAGATCTAGCTGGTCTGTCATAATATAATAGAGACAGTAGATCTAGCTGGTCTGTCATATATAATAGAGACAGTAGATCTAGCTGGTCTGTCATAATATAATAGAGACAGTAGATCTAGCTGGTCTGTCATAATATAATAGAGACAGTAGATCTAGCTGGTCTGTCATAATATAATAGACAGTAGATCTAGCTGGTCTGTCATAATATAATAGAGACAGTAGATCTAGCTGGTCTGTCATAATATAATAGAGACAGTAGATCTAGCTGGTCTGTCATATATAATAGAGACAGTAGATCTAGCTGGTCTGTCATAATATAATAGAGACAGTAGATCTAGCTGGTCTGTCATAATATAATAGAGACAGTAGATCTAGCTGGTCTGTCATAATATAATAGAGACAGTAGATCTAGCTGGTCTGTCATAATATAATAGAGACAGTAGATCTAGCTGGTCTGTCATAATATAATAGAGACAGTAGATCTAGCTGGTCTGTCATATATAATAGAGACAGTAGATCTAGCTGGTCTGTCATAATATAATAGAGACAGTAGATCTAGCTGATCTGTCAAATAATAGAGACAGTAGATCTAGCTGGTCTGTCATAATATAATAGAGACAGTAGATCTAGCTGGTCTGTCATAATATAATAGAGACAGTAGATCTAGCTGGTCTGTAATATAATAGAGACAGTAGATCTAGCTGGTCTGTCATAATATAATAGAGACAGTAGATCTAGCTGGTCTGTCATAATATAATAGAGACAGTAGATCTAGCTGGTCTGTCATAATATAATAGAGACAGTAGATCTAGCTGGTCTGTCATAATATAATAGACAGTAGATCTAGCTGGTCTGTCATAATATAATAGAGACAGTAGATCTAGCTGGTCTGTCATATAATAGAGACAGTAGATCTAGCTGGTCTGTCATAATATAATAGAGACAGTAGATCTAGCTGGTCTGTCATTATAATAGAGACAGTAGATCTAGCTGGTCTGTCAATATAATAGAGACATTAGATCTAGCTGGTCTGTCATAATATAATAGAGACATAGATCTAGCTGGTCTGTCATAATATAATAGAGACAGTAGATCTAGCTGGTCTGTCATAATATAATAGAGACAGTAGATCTAGCTGGTCTGTAATATAATAGAGAGTAGATCTAGCTGGTCTGTCATAATATAATAGAGACAGTAGATCTAGCTGGTCTGTCATAATATAATAGAGACAGTAGATCTAGCTGGTCTGTCATAATATAATAGAGACATAGATCTAGCTGGTCTGTCATAATATAATAGAGACAGTAGATCTAGCTGGTCTGTCATAATATAATAGATACTGTAGATCTAGCTGGTCTGTCATAATATAATAGAACAGTAGATCTAGCTGGTCTGTCATATAATAGAGACAGTAGATCTAGCTGGTCTGTCATAATATAATAGAGACAGTAGATCTAGCTGGTCTGTCATAATATAATAGAGCAGTAGATCTAGCTGGTCTGTCATAATATAATAGAGACAGTAGATCTAGCTGGTCTGTCATAATATAATAGAGACAGTAGATCTAGCTGGTCTGTCATAATATAATAGAGACATAGATCTAGCTGGTCTGTCATAATATAATAGAGACAGTAGATCTAGCTGGTCTGTCATAATATAATAGAGACAGTAGATCTAGCTGGTCTGTCATAATATAATAGAGACATAGATCTAGCTGGTCTGTCATAATATAATAGAGACAGTAGATCTAGCTGGTCTGTCATAATATAATAGAGACAGTAGATCTAGCTGGTCTGTCATAATATAATAGAGACAGTAGATCTAGCTGGTCTGTCATAATATAATAGAGACAGTAGATCTAGCTGGTCTGTCATAATATAATAGAGACAGTAGATCTAGCTGGTCTGTCATAATATAATAGAGACAGTAGATCTAGCTGGTCTGTCAAATAATAGAGACAGTAGATCTAGCTGGTCTGTCATAATATAATAGAGACAGTAGATCTAGCTGGTCTGTCATAATATAATAGAGACAGTAGATCTAGCTGGTCTGTCATAATATAATAGAGACAGTAGATCTAGCTGGTCTGTCATAATATAATAGATACTGTAGATCTAGCTGGTCTGTCATAATATAATAGAGACAGTAGATCTAGCTGGTCTGTCATAATATAATAGAGACAGTAGATCTAGCTGGTCTGTCATAATATAATAGAGACAGTAGATCTAGCTGGTCTGTCATAATATAATAGAGACAGTAGATCTAGCTGGTCTGTCATAATATAATAGAGACAGTAGATCTAGCTGGTCTGTCATAATATAATAGAGACAGTAGATCTAGCTGGTCTGTCATAATATAATAGAGACAGTAGATCTAGCTGGTCTGTCATAATAATAGAGACAGTATATCTAGCTGGTCTGTCATTAAATAATAGAGACAGTAGATCTAGCTGGTCTGTCATAATATAATAGAGACAATATATCTAGCTGGTCTGTCATAATATAATAGAGACAGTAGATCTAGCTGGTCTGTCATAATCTAATAGAGACATTAGATCTAGCTGGTCTGTCATAATATAATAGAGACAGTATATCTAGCTGGTCTGTCATAAAATAATAGAGACAGTATATCTAGCTCGTCTGTCATAATATAATAGAGACAATATATCTAGCTGGTCTGTCATAAAATTATAGAGACAGTTGATCTAGCTGGTCTGTCATAATATAATAGATACTGTAGATCTAGCTGGTCTGTCATAATATAATAGAGGCAGTAGATCTAGCTGGTCTGTCATTATATAATAGAGACAGTAGATCTAGCTGGTCCTGTCATAATATAATAGAGACATTATATCTAGCTGGTCTGTCATATAAAATAATAGAGCCAGTAGATCTAGCTGGTCTGTCATAATATAATAGACTAGTAGATCTAGCTGGTCTGTCATAATATAATAGAGGCAGTAGATCTAGCTGGTCTGTCATTATATAATAGAGACAGTAGATCTAGCTGGTCTGTCAAAATATAATAGAGACATTAGATCTAGCTGGTCTGTCATAATGTAATAGAGACATTAGATCTAGCTGGTCTGTCATAATATAATAGAGACAGTAGATCTAGCTGGCCTGTCATAATATAATAGAGACAGTAGATCTAGCTGGTCTGTCATAATATAATAGATACTGTACATCTAGCTGCTCTGTCATAATATAATAGAGGCATTAGATCTAGCTGGTCTGTCATTGTATAATAGAGACAGTAGATCTAGCTGCTCTGTCATAATATAATAGAGGCAGTAGATCTAGCTGGTCTGTCATAATATAATAGAGACAGTGGATCTAGCTGGTCTGTCACAATATAATAGAGACATTAGATCTAGCTGGTCTGTCATAATATAATAGAGACAATATATCTAGCTGGTCTGTCATAATATAATAGAGACAGTAGATCTAGCTGGTCTGTCATAATATAATAGAGACAGTAGATCTAGCTGGTCTGTCATAATATAATAGATACTGTAGATCTAGCTGGTCTGTCATAATATAATAGAGACAGTATATCTAGCTGAACTGTCATAATATAATAGAGACAGTAGATCTACCTGGTCTGTCATAATATAATAGAGACAGTAGATCTAGCTGGTCTGTCATAAAACAATAGTGACAGTAGATCTAGCTGGTTTGTCATAATATAATAGAGACAATAGATCTAGCTGGGCTGTCATTATATAATAGAGACAGTAGATCTAGCTGGTCTGTCATAATATAATAGAGCCATTAGATCTAGCTGGTCTGTCATAATGTAATAGAGACATTAGATCTAGCTGGTCTGTCATAATATAATAGAGACAGTAGATCTAGCTGGCCTGTCATAATATAATAGATACTGTAGATCTAGCTGGTCTATCATAATATAATAGATACTGTAGATCTAGCTGGTCTGTCATGATATAATAGAGACAGTAGATCTAGCTGGTCTTTCATAATATAATAGAGACAGTAGATCTAGCTGGTCTGTCATAATATAATAGAGACAGTAGATCTAGCTGGTCTGTCATAATGTAATAGAGACATTAGATCTAGCTGGTCTGTCATAATATAATAGAGACAGTATATCTAGCTGGTCTGTCATAAAATAATAGAGAGAGTATATCTAGCTGGTCTGTCATACCTTAAGGGAAGTGTGAGACGGGAGCCGTATGGTTAGTGAAGAAAGTCCCATTGCAAATGTACGGTCCCTTACCTGACGTCTTGCGACGTCGCAGAAAATCGCGGACGGCGTCGGGCCGTGGGCGGCGGAGAGCTCTTTCAGGAAGTCACTCAAAAAAACGTCTCGGACTTTCGGTTTCCGTTTTATAAAAATGACAAATTTTTGACTTTTTTCTGCATTCTCGAAAATTCCCACAAGAGGGAAAATAAATCATATTGCAGGCGCACGAGCAACGTGGCAAACGAGCGCGGCCTTTTCTCCTAAACTGAAAATATTTCGAAGACGAAACTCGGCGAGCGTAGGTTTGGAGTAATGGGCAGTTGGCCCCGAACAAGATGGCGTCGAGACCTCGCCGCTTTTTGAGTTATGGCCATTTTTCTGGGATTAAAGGGTTAAAACGCAAGTAGGGTGCTAATTTGACCGCTTCATGTCAAAGTACATAAGCATACGGTGTCAGGAAAAAAAGAACCAGCCATTTATCTATCGTAATTTAAGAGAAATCGTACATTGACCGTTTGGTGATGTTCACAAAGAGGAATTTTTTTTTCCAAAAAATCACAGATCCAGTTGCAGTGTGTTCAGACGTACATTTTTAAAGTGGGTCTCGAAGCTCTGCGAGAATCCTGTGATTTTATATGATTTTATGAAATAACACACACTCATTTAACCCTCTTTAAATAAGTCAGTTCTTAACATAAAGACTTAAAACTCAATATTATATAAGAGCCTACGCCAAGGAGGGTATGTGTTCAATTTCAGCTTCCTATGTCAACTGGAAGTACCTTAAAATTGTGCCACAGGGTCAGGTTTGAAGGGTAATAAGGTCAGATCTTTTCAAAACTTCACTTGTGTGATTAGACAACCCTCATGAACTGTAATCAGTCATTTTTCCCAACAGATGTCAAAGAAAAGCTCTCTCACACAAACACACACACACAAAAAGGAAGGATGGAGTGAAAAAGTACGGTGCTTAAAGACACACAAAGCCCACAATGGCATTACTATTATCTCTAGGCCGTGCCGAGTTCAACGAGACGCCCCGCTTGACCGTAGCTCGCTCGGTCTGAGCGCAGCGACCGTTACAAGAGAACGGACACAAATGACCTTTTGACCTCAATGTCAATTTCATTTGCTTTTGGGACACAGAGAGAGAACCGTTAAGGTTAGAAACACAATTTCACCTCAGGAGTGTTCTTAAGGTCCTCCCGATCTGTGCAAGCCTAACCCTGACCTTGTGGCATTAACCCTTCACAGTTAAAAGCTGGTGTTTACATCAAATAGTTTACAATGAAATGTCTCCCCATTGGAATACATTGACTGCACCTCTAAATTCAACCTAAAGCCTATGTGGGTTATGATTGTCTTATGAACCTGTCTTTGATGTCAGTCCATCAAGCCACCATGAGGTCTACCTGTGTCGATTCTAAGCTTCCTGGAGCAACCGGAAGTGGTTAAATCACCCTAAAAGTGTTTGCCATAGCCAACCTGCAGTTTGAGAGAAATAGTGCATTCAGCCCTATGTAAATCAGTCAATTTTTAACATACAGACTTAAAACTCAGGATTCTGTAACAGCCTACTCCAGTGATGATATGTGTTTATTTATAGCTTCCTGTGACAACCGGAAGTGCCATAACTGGTGTCAAATGGGCTGTTTCGAAGGGTTAAAAATGTCAAATCTTTCCAAAACTTCATATATGTGAATAGACAACCCTCATGAACTGTAAATCAGTTCTTCATCCCATCAGATTTCAACAAAAAAAAAATACACACCGACACAGAAATGATGGAGGGACACACTGAGGGGCTAAGAGGCAGACAGTGCCTGCAGTAGTTACTTTTGTTCCAACTTTTAAAGAACCGTCAGACCTAGAGTTCTGAAAATTTACAAACCTGTTCTAGACCTCAGGTCGATTGTGCACGGTGAATTATATGACTCTAGAAGGTTCTCGGATCGATAAAAAGCCTCGTGTATTTGCCATGTTTTCAATTCATTTTGACCTCAACGAAACGGACGACCTTTAGAAAAGTCCCAGAGTCTCAAGACTAGGTGCGTTGAAACCGGCTCGGCCCATAGAGACAGACCCCAACGAGCCTGTTTGATTGCTCATTCAAGGACCCCGTAGCAAGGCAATGAAAAAAGTGGAATTTCAGCACCAATTAGGGTTTTGCTCGGGCACCGAATGACCTATCGAGCCGAAACTTGGGATTCGAGGTCGCTTCACATAGGGCTAAACATAATGTGTGAACTGGACCCACAGCTAGAACATAACTACGTATTATTTGTTTTATTATGGTTTAAATGGAAGGCGCTGTGAATTTTGGGCCTGCTCTGAAATATGTTATAGTTGGCATCTAAAGGAGTTGGAAAAAGTGAGTTTGGAGTCAGATGGTATCAGTTTGGTGTCTGAAAATATCTATTTGACTGATGGACACTGACTTGCTCGTTGACTTTTGTACATTTGCAATATGTTTCAACGGGGAGGTACCATGAGGAAAAAGCGACATGATGAAATTTCACGAAACGAGCGATGGAGAGGAACCACTATCACTGCCCGGCCATCCTGAGGTCATCAGACCGTTGACTTTTGCATTTCTAAAGTATTTAAGAGAATGTACGTTACATTTGCAATATGATTCAACATCACATCATATTGCAAATGCACGTTAGATTTGCAATATGATGTGATGTTGAATCATATTGCAAATGTAACGTGCATTCTTTAAATACTTTAGAAATACAAAAGTCAACGTCCTGATGACCTCAGGATGGCCGGGCAGTGATAGTGGTTCCTCTCCATCGCTCGTTGCGTGAAATTTCATCATGTCGATTTTGGTGATGGTACCCCCGCGTTGAAACATATTGCAAATGTACAAAAGTCAACGAGCAAGTCAGTGTCCATCAGTCAAATAGATATTTTCAGACACCAAACTGATACCATCTGACTCCAAACTCACTTTTTACAACTCCTTTAGAAGCCAACTATCACATATTTCAGAGCAGGCCCAAAATTCACAGCGCCTTCCATGAATGCACCAAAATAGCATTCTGAAATCACCACTAAAATGACATCGCCATATTCTCCAGGCCGTGCCGAGTTCAACGGGATGCCCCGCTTGACCGTAGCTCGCTCGGTCTGAGCGCAGCGACCGTTACAAGAGAACGGACACAAATGACCTTTTGACCTCAATGTCAATTTCATTTGCTTTTGGGAGACAGAGAGAGAACCGTTAAGGTTAGAAGCACAATTTCACCTCAGGAACAATCCTAAGGTCCTCCCGATCTGTGCAAGCCTAACCTTGACCTTGTGGCATTAACCCTTCACAGTTAAAAGAAGGCGTTTACATCAAACATTTTACAATGACATTTCGCCCCATAGGAATACATTGACTGCTCCTCTAAATTCAACCTGAAGCCTATGTGGGTTATGAATGTCTTATGAACCTGTCTTTGATAACAATCCATCAGGCTACTATGAGGTCTACCTGTGTTGATTTTAAGCTACCTGGAGCAACCGGAAGTGGTTAAAATCACCCTAAAAAGTGTCCAGATATACATGACTTGCAATTTTGAAAATCACTGCATTCAACCCTATGTAGATCAGTCAATTCTTAACGTATAGACTTAAAACTCAGGATTCTGTAACAGCATACCCCAGTCAAGATATGTGTTTACCTATAGCTTCCTGTGCCAACCGGAAGTGCCTTAAAATGGTGTCATGGTGCTGTTTCGAAGGGTTAAAAAGGTCAGAACTTTTCAAAACTTCATTTGTGTGATTAGACAAGCCTCATGAACTGTAAATCAGTCATTTCTCTAAGCAGATGTCAAAGGAAAGCTCTCTCTCACACAAAAACACACACACAAAGCAATGATGGAGTGAAAAAGTACGGTGCTTAAAGACACACAAAGCCGGCAATGGCATTCCCATTATCCCTAGGCCGTGCCGAGTTCAACGAGATGCCCCGCTTGACCGTAGCTCACTCGGTCTGAGCGCAGCGACCGTTACAAGAGAACGGACACGAATGACCTTTTGACCTCAATGTCAATTTTATTTGCTTTTGGGAGACAGAGAGAGAACCGTTAAGGTTAGAAACACAATTTCACCTCAGGAATGTTCTTAAGGTCCTCCCGATCTGTGCAAGCCTATCCTTGAGCTTGTGGCATTAACCCTTCACAGTTAAAAGAAGGTGTTTACATCAAACAGTTTACAATGACATTTCGCCCCATAGGAATACATTGACTGCTCCCCTAAATTCAACCTGAAGCCTATGTGGGTTATGAATGTCTTATGAACCTGTCTTTGATGACAGTCCATTAGGCCACCATGAGGTCTACCTGTGTCGATTCTAAGCTTCCTGGAGCAACCGGAAGTGGTTAAAATCACCCTAAAAGTGTTTGCAATAAGCACCCTGCAATTTGAGAGAAATAGTGCATTCAGCCCTATGTAAATCAGTCAATTTTTAACATATAGACTTAAAACTCAGGATTCTGTAACAGCATACTCCAGTGAGTATATGTCTTTACTTTCAGCTTCCTGTGCCAACCGGAAGTGCCATAATTGGTGTCAAATGGGCTGTTTTGAAGGGTTAAAAATGTCAAATCTTTCCAAAACTTCATAATTGTGATTAGGCAACCCTCCTGAACTGTAAATCAGTCATTAGTCCCATCAGATTTCAAAGAAAAATTTACACACCCAAACAGAAATGATGGAGGGACACACTGAGGGGCTAAGAGGCAGACAGTGCCTGTAGTAGTTACTTTTGTTCCAACTTTTAAAGAACCGTCAGACTTAGAGTTCTGAAACTTTACAAACCTGTTCTAGACCTCAGGTCGATTGTGCACGGTGAGTTATGTGGCTCTAGAAGGTTCTCAGACCGATAAACAGCCTCGTGTATTTGCTATGTTTTCAATTCATTTTCAGCTCAACGAAACGGACGACATTTAGAAAAGTCCCAGAGTCTCAAGACTAGGTGCATTGAAACCGGCTCGGCCCATAGAGTCAGACCCCAACGAGCCTGTTTGATTGCTCATTCAAGGACCCCGTAGCAAGGCAATGAAAAAAGTGGATTTTCAGCACCAATTAAGGTATTGCTCGGGCACCGAATGACCTATCGAGCCGAAACTTGGGATTCGAGGTCGCCTCACATAGGGCTAAACATAATGTGAGAACTGGACCCGCAGCTAGAACATAACTACGTATTATTTGTTTTATTATGGTTTAAATGGAAGGCGCTGTGAATTTTGGGCCTGCTCTGAAATATGTTATAGTTGGCTTCTAAAGGAGTTGGTAAAAGTGAGTTTGGTGTCAGATGGTATCAGTTTGGTGTCTGAATATATCTAATTGACTGATGGACACCGACTTGCTACTTGACTTTTGTACATTTGCAATATGTTTCAACGGGGGGGTACCATCACAAAAAGCGACATGATGAAATTTAACACAACGAGCGATGGAGAGGAACCACTATCACTGCCCGGCCATCCTGAGGTCATCAGGACGTTGACTTTTGCATTTCTAAAGTATTTAAGAGAATGTACGTTACATTTGCAATATGATTCAACATCACATCATATTGCAAATGCACGTTAGATTTGCAATATGATTCAACACATCATATTGCAAACGTAACAGTGTGTGTTATGTTTGCAATATGATTCAACACATCATATTGCAAATGTAACAGTGTGTGTTTGCAATATGATTCAACAGTGTGTTATGTTTGCAATATGATGTGATGTTTTTCACTGTTGAATCATATGCAAATGTAACGTGCATTCTTTAAATAAACCCTATGTGGGTTATGAATGTCTTATGAACCTGTCTTCAATGACAATCCATCAAGCCACTATGAGGTCTACCTGTGTTGATTCTAAGCTTCCTGGAGCAACCGGAAGTGATAAAATCACCCTAAAAGTGTTTTGCCATACCCAACCAGCAGTTTGTGATATATAGTGCATTCAACCCTGTGTAAATCAGTCAGTTCTTAACGTATAGACTTAAAACTCAGGATTCTGTAAAAGCATACCCCGATCAGGATAGGTATTTACTTATAGCTTCCTGTGCCAACCGGAAGTGCCTTAAAATGGGGTCATAGGTGCTGTTTCAAAGGGTTAAAAAAGTCAGATCTTTCCAAAACTTTAAGTGTGTGATTAGGCAACCTTCATGAACTGTAAATCAGTCATTTCTCTAAACAGATGTCAAAGAAAAGCTCACACACACACACACACAAGTCCAAACTGTTCGGGCACCTGGTATTTTTTTGGGGTTACCAGGTGCCATGTTTCAAGATGGTTGAAATTGCGTTTAGGGAGCATCCAGACCTCCATACCCGCTCTGGGAGCACTATTCTACGGCCAAAAATCAATGGGGGCTGGCCTGAGTGTTTTATGGAGGTTTTCACAAAAACTCAGAAAATATTCTGTTTTTTTTACTGGAAAATATTTTATGTTTTTTCTTCTCGAGTCAATGGGGTACGGCCTGAGTGATTTATGGAGGTTTCCAAACAAAGTCAAAAAATATTCTATGTTTCATGTTTTGGGTTACCAGGCGTCATTTTTCAAAACGGTTTTAAATGCTTTTAGGTGTCATCCAGACGTCCATGGGAGCACTATACTACGGCCCCAAATCAATGGGTGCTGGCCTGAGTGATTTATGGAGGTTTGGGGGGTGATACGTTTTTTCTAATTTATTCACATTTTTGACTTCGTATTAAATCAGATTGCAAATGCACAAAACATATTCCTTAAGTACAAGTAAACATTTATAAAAAATGATGATAGTAAAATGTGACTAAAGTATTTTCATACAGTTCTTATTACATGTGTAATTGACGTAAAAATCGAAAGAATTTCAAAAAACGGTCCAGAAAGCACTTTTTTAAATGGAATATATGTTTTTTTCCACATTTTTAACATTTTTGACTTTTAACTTTTGACTTCCTATGAAATCACATTCCAAATGGACAAAACATATTCCTTAAGTCCAAATAAAAATGTCCAAAAAATTATGTTAATAAAATTTGACAAAAGTATTTTCATACAGTTCTTACACATGTGTAATTGACATAAAAATTGAAAGAATTTCGAAAAACGGTCCAGAAAGCACTTTTTTAAAGGGGGGTGATACGTTTTTTCCAAATTTTTGACATTTTTGACTTTTGACTTTTGACTTCCTATGAATTCACATTCCAAATGCACAAAACATATTTCTTAAGTACAAATAAAAATTTCAAAAAAATTATGTTAATAAAATTTGACAAAAGTATTTTCATACAGTTCTTACACATGTGTAATTGACATAAACTCGAAAGAATTTCAAAAAAACGGTCCAGAAAGCACTTTTTTTAAGGGGGTGATACGTTTTTTCCAAATTTTTGACATTTTTGACTTTTGACTTTTGACTTCCTATGAAATCACATTCCAAATGCACCAAACATATACTTAAGTTCAAATAAAATTTCAAAAAAAATTATGTTAATAAAATTTGAAAAAAGTATTTTCATATAGTTCTTACACATGTGTAATTGACATAAAACTCGAAAGAATTTCGAAAAACGGTTCCAGAAAGCACTTTTTTAAGGGGGTGATAAGTTTTGCCAAAACTTTCAAAATCTCAAATTGTTACTCTTGGGTCTTTGACTTTGCGTTACAAAAGGCCTATGAAAAATTAGATAGAACACAGTCGCCCACTATAGGAATTTTTGGAGTGTTACACAGCTCATTTACAGCATGGCATTTGCCATCAACCTTTGGATGAAACACGCCAGAAATAGTGTATTTGTCCATCGTGTATATGCTGCGCCCGGTGCCAATAACTTGCCATGTTATTTTGTACAATTGGGGGGGGACTTCCCTTACATAATATAATAGAGACAATATATCTAGCTGGTCTGTCATAAAATAATAGAGACAGTTGATCTAGCTGTCTATCATAGATATATAGATATGTAGATCTAGCTGGTCTGTCATGATATAATAGAGACAGTAGATCTAGCTGGTCTTTCATAATATAGAGACAGTAGATCTAGCTGGTCTGTCATAATATAATAGAGACAGTAGATCTAGCTGGTCTGTCATAATGTAATAGAGACATTAGATCTAGCTGGTCTGTCATAATATAATAGAGACAGTATATCTAGCTGGTCTGTCATAAAATAATAGAGACAGTATATCTAGCTGGTCTGTCATAATATAATAGAGACAATATATCTAGCTGGTCTGTCTAAAATAATGGAGACAGTTGATCTAGCTGGTCCGTCATAATATATAGATACTGGTAGATCTAGCTGGTCTGTCATAATATAATAGAGGCAGTAGATCTAGCTGGTCTGTCATATATAATAGAGACAGTAGATCTAGCTGGTCTGTCATAATATAATAGAGACATTAGATCTAGCTGGTCTGTCATAATAATAGAGACAGTAGATCTAGCTGGTCTGTCATAATATAATAGATACTGTAGATCTAGCTGGTCTGTCATAATATAATAGAGCAGTAGATCTAGCTGGTCTGTCATAATATAATAGAACAGTAGTCTAGCTGTCTGTCATAATATAATCGATACTAGATCTAGCTGGTCTGTCATAATATAATAGAGACAGTAGATCTAGCTGGTCTGTCATAATATAATAGAGACATATATCTAGCTGGTCTGTCATAATATAATAGAGACAGTAGATCTAGCTGGTCTGTCATAATATAATAGATACTGTAGATCTAGCTGGTCTTCATAATATAATAGAGACAGTATATCTAGCTGGTCTGTCATAATATAATAGAGACAGTAGATCTAGCTGGTCTGTCATAATATAATAGAGACAGTAGATCTAGCTGGTCTGTCATAATATATAGATACTGTAGATCTAGCTGGTCTGTATAATATAATAGAGACAGTAGATCTAGCTGGTCTGTCATAATATAATAGAGACAGTAGATCTAGCTGGTCTGTCATAAAATAGAGACAGTAGATCTAGCTGGTCTGTCATAATATAATAGAGACAGTAGATCTAGCTGGTCTGTCATAATATAATAGAGACAGTAGATCTAGTCTGGTCTGTCATCTTAATCTAATAGAGACAGTAGATCTAGCTGGTCTGTCATAATATAATAGAGACAGTAGATCTAGCTGGTCTGTCATAATATAATAGAGACAGTAGATCTAGCTGGCTGTCATAATATAATAGAGACAGTAGATCTAGCTGGTCTGTCATAATATAATAGAGACAGTAGATCTAGCTGGTCTGTCATATAATAGAGACAGTAGATCTAGCTGGTCTGTCATAATATAATAGAGATATATCTAGCTGGTCTGTCAAATATAGATACAGTAGATCTAGCTGGTCTGTCATAATATAATAGAGACAGTAGATCTAGCTGGTCTGTCATAATATAATAGAGACAGATCTAGCTGGTCTGTCATAATATAATAGAGACAGTAGATCTAGCTGGTCTGTCATAATATAATAGAGACAGTAGATCTAGCTGGTCTGTCATAATATAGATACTGTAGATCTAGCTGGTCTGTCATAATATAATAGAGACAGTAGATCTAGCTGGTCTGTCATAATATAATAGAGACAGTAGATCTAGCTGGTCTGTCATAATATAATAGAGACAGTAGATCTAGCTGGTCTGTCATAATAATAGGACAGTAGATCTAGCTGGTCTGTCATAATATAATAGAGACAGTAGATCTAGCTGGTCTGTCATAATATAATAGAGACATAGATCTAGCTGGTCTGTCATAATATAATAGAGACGTAGATCTAGCTGGTCTGTCATAATGTAATAGAGACAGTAGATCTAGCTGGTCTGTCATAATATAATAGAGACAGTAGATCTAGCTGGTCTGTCATAATATAATAGATACAGTAGATCTAGCTGGTCTGTCATAATATAATAGATACTGTAGATCTAGCTGGTCTGTCATATATAATAGAGACAGTATCTAGCTGGTCTGTCATAATATAATAGAGACAGTAGATCTAGCTGGTCTGTCATAATATAATAGAGACAGTAGATCTAGCTGGTCTGTCATAATATAATAGATACTGTAGATCTAGCTGGTCTGTCATAATATAATAGAGACAGTATATCTAGCTGGTCTGTCATTATATAATAGAGACAGTAGATCTAGCTGGTCTGTCATAATATAATAGAGACAGTAGATCTAGCTGGTCTGTCATAATATAGAGACTGTAGATCTAGCTGGCTTGTCATAATATAAGAGACAGTAGATCTAGCTGGTCTGTCATAATATAATAGAGACAGTAGATCTAGCTGGTCTGTCATAATATAATAGGCAGTAGATCTAGCTGGTCTGTTAATATAATAGACAGTATATCTAGCTGGTCTGTCATAATATAATAGAGACATAGATCTAGCTGGTCTGTCAAATATAATAGAGACAGTAGTAGCTGGTCTGTCATAATATAATAGAGACAGTAGATCTAGCTGGTCTGTCATAATATAATAGAGACTGTAGATCTAGCTGGTCTGTCATAATATAATAGAGCAGTATATCTAGCTGGTCTGTCATATATAATAGAGACAGTAGATCTAGCTGGTCTGTCATAATATAATAGAGACAGTAGATCTAGCTGGTCTGTCATAATATAATAGAGACAGTAGATCTAGCTGGTCTGTCATAATATAATAGAGACAGTAGATCTAGCTGTCTGTCATAATATAATAGAGACAGTAGATCTAGCTGGTCTGTCATAATATAATAGAGACAGTAGATCTAGCTGGTCTGTCATAATATAATAGATACAGTAGATCTAGCTGGTCTGTCAATATAATAGAGACAGTATATCTAGCTGGTCTGTCATAATATAATAGAGACAGTAGATCTAGCTGGTCTGTCATAATATAATAGAGACAGTAGATCTAGCTGGTCTGTCAAATATAATAGGACAGTAGATCTAGCTGGTCTGTCATAATATAATAGAGACATATATCTAGCTGGTCTGTCTATATAATAGAGACAGTAGATCTAGCTGGTCTGTCATAATATAATAGAGCATTAGATCTAGCTGGTCTGTCATAATATAATAGAGACATTAGATCTAGCTGGTCTGTCATAATATAATAGAGACAGTAGATCTAGCTGGTCTGTCATAATATAATAGATACTGTAGATCTAGCTGGTCTGTCATAATATAATAGATACTGTAGATCTAGCTGGTCTGTCATAATAATAGATACTGTAGATCTAGCTGGTCTGTCATAATATAATAGAGACAGTATATCTAGCTGGTCTGTCATAATATAATAGAGACAGTAGATCTAGCTGGTCTGTCATAAAATAATAGAGACAGTAGATCTAGCTGGTCTGTCATAATATAATAGATACTGTAGATCTAGCTGGTCTGTCATAATATAATAGAGACAGTATAGATCTAGCTGGTCTGTCATTATATAATAGAGACAGTAGATCTAGCTGGTCTGTCATAATATAATAGAGACAGTAGATCTAGCTGGTCTGTCATAATATAATAGAGACAGTAGATCTAGCTGGTCTGTCATAATATAATAGAGACAGTAGATCTAGCTGGTCTGTCATAATATAATAGAGACAGTAGATCTAGCTGGTCTGTCATATAATAGAGACAGTAGATCTAGCTGTCTGTCATAATATAATAGAGCAGTAGATCTAGCTGGTCTGTCATGTATAATAGAGACAGTAGATCTAGCTGGTCTGTCATAATATAATAGAGACAGTAGATCTAGCTGGTCTGTCATAATATAATAGAGACTAGATCTAGCTGGTCTGTCAAATATAATAGATACTGTAGATCTAGCTGGTCTGTCATAATATAATAGAGACATATATCTAGCTGGTCTGTCATAATATAATAGAGACAGTAGATCTAGCTGGTCTGTCATAATATAATAGATACTGTAGATCTAGCTGGTCTGTCATAATATAATAGAGACAGTATATCTAGCTGGTCTGTCATAATATAATAGAGACAGTAGATCTAGCTGGTCTGTCATAATATAATAGAGACAGTAGATCTAGCTGGTCTGTCATAATATAATAGATACTGTAGATCTAGCTGGTCTGTCATAATATAATAGAGACAGTAGATCTAGCTGGCTGTCATAATATAATAGAGACAGTAGATCTAGCTGGTCTGTCATAATATAATAGAGACAGTAGATCTAGCTGGTCTGTCATAAACAATAGTGACAGTAGATCTAGCTGGTCTGTCATAATATAATAGAGACAGTATCTAGCTGGCTGTCATAATATAATAGAGACAGTAGATCTAGCTGGTCTGTCATAATATAATAGAGACAGTAGATCTAGCTGGTCTGTCATAATATAATAGAGACAGTAGATCTAGCTGGTCTGTCATAATATAATAGAGACTATATCTAGCTGGTCTGTCATTATATAATAGAGACAGTAGATCTAGCTGGTCTGTCATAATATAATAGAGACATTAGATCTAGCTGGTCTGTCATAATATAATAGAGACATTAGATCTAGCTGGTCTGTCATAATATAATAGAGACAGTAGATCTAGCTGGTCTGTCATAATATAATAGATACTGTAGATCTAGCTGGTCTGTCATAATATAATAGAGACAGTAGATCTAGCTGGTCTGTCATAATATAATAGAGACAGATCTAGCTGGTCTGTCCATATAATAGAGACAGTAGATCTAGCTGGTCTGTCATAATATATAGAGACAGTATATCTAGCTGGTCTGTCATATATAATAGAGACAGTTAGATCTAGCTGGTCTGTCATAAATAATAGAGACAGTAGATCTAGC